>NW_020954639.1:8110524-8125645 GCF_900497805.2 Vombatus ursinus | reverse complement strand
GAGAGAGAGAGAGAGAGAGAGAGAGAGAGAGAGAAAATACAGAAGTATAATAGAAATAGAGAAATAAATGAGAAATAGCTCTGGGTGTGGGACAGCAGAAAGGCTAGTTTGGCTGACCTGAGCAGTATGTGAAGAGGAGTAATGTATAATAAGTCTGGAAAGGTCAGTTGAAACCCAATTGTGAAGGACTTTAAATGTCAAACAGAAGAGTCTATATTTAATCCTAGAAGTAATAGGGAACCACTTGAATTTAATGAGCAGAGGAGTGACATGATTAGAACCACTTTAAGAAAATTACTTAAAAAAAAAAAAGAAAATTACTTTGGTGTAGGTGGTGTAGTGAATAGAGTACCTCATCTTCGTGAGTTCAGATCTGACCTCAGACACTTCCCAGTTGTGTGACCGTGGGCAAGACACTTATTCCTGTTTGTCTCAGTTCCTCATCTATAAAATGAGCTGGAGAAGGAAATGGCAAACCATTCCAGTATCTTTGCCAAAAACATCCCAAACAGGATCATGATGAGTCAGACATCACTGACTGAACAACAGCAACAACAGAAAATGAATGTAGAGTTAAGTCAGGGAGACCAACTAAAAAGATATTGCAATCATCAGAGCAAGACAGCTAGGGTGATTACAGTATAAGTAGGGAAAGGAGGATCTTGTAAAAGGAAACTGATAAGGTTTGTCAACTCACTGGATATGTGGGAAAAGGGAGAAGAAGGAATCAAGAATAATGCTGAGGTTATGAATCTGAATGCTCCATGCAGAAATAAGGAAGTTCAGAAGAGGGAAAGGTTTGGAGGGAAAGATAATGTGTTCTCTTTTGGACATGTTGCCTTAAAGATGCTGGCAGGACATGAGGTCAGAAATGCCCAATAGGCAGTAGGTAATATGGGAATGTAGGTCAGGGAGAGACTAGGGTGGGATAGGTCGATCTTGAGGGCATCCTCATAGAGATGACAATGATATCCGTGAAGCTAAAGGTGGGGGGCAAGGGGGAACAAGCAAACAGCTAGCTAATAGGATCTTAGTGGCAGGTAGGTGTTAACAAGGACTGGGAACAGATTCCATGAGAGTTAAAATAGAGCAAAAACTGATAAGACTGGTCCCTTTCCTTCTCCCTTCATTCTTTAAGCACTTTAAGTCCCCATTCCCTTTTCTATTCTGATCTCTGGCTTCATCCTAGATCTAGAATGCCTTACTTATCCACCTGGATCATCAAGCCTTATCCCTTATTTTGATTTAGTATTTCATTTAAAAAAAAAGTTTTATTGATCATAAAAACTCTTCAGTATGAGACCTTCCTTGACTTCTTGGAACAAGTCACAAATAGCTGACCTGTTCTCCCTATAAATATACAGCTCTCATTAATCTGCCCACACAAACCAGATGACAGCAAATGTTTATACAGCACTTAAGGTTGTTGTTCAGTCATTCAGTTGTGTGTGACTCTTCATGACTTCATGGACTGTAGCGCACCAGTGCTGTCCATGGGGTTTTCTTAGCAAAGATACTGGAGTGGTTTGCCACTTCCTTTTCCATTAGATTAAGACAAATGGATGTTAAGTGACTGGCCCAGGGTCACACAACTAGTAAGCGTCTGAGGCTAGAGGTCTTCCTGACCCTAGGCCCGATGTTCCATCCCCTGAGACACCGAGATGCCTCCAGCACTTAAGGTTAGCAGAATTCTTTACCAATCATATCTCTGTAGAATGTAAGTTCCTTAAGGGCAAAGACTGTTTCCTTTTGGGTATTTTCATATATAAAGCACCTAGTGGAGTTCCTTCCACAAAGTAGATACTTAATAAATGTTTTTTGAACTGAATTAAATTATTCCATTTGATCCTCAGGATGACGATTTAAGGTGGGTAGATATGACCATTACTTCATAGTTGAAAAAAAAGAGTCATTTGACGATTAAATGATTTGTCCATGTTACCACAGCTTATGAATCAGAGTTAGGAAGTGAACTCAGGCCTTCCTAACTGTAAGTCCACTTGACCATGCTGACTCCAATAAGCCATTGACTTGTATATAATATTAATATGTTGTAATGAATGATTTCTTTGATAAATCACTTTAGTCTGATAGGATTTTGTTTAAAATTTTTGAGTCAATGCTCATTAATATTGTTCTTTAGTTTTCTTATTGTATTTTATCTTTCCCTGGTTCAGGTATTAGTCTACTTGTTTTGTAAGAGGATTCTGGTAAGATACTGCCTTTCAAAAATTTTGAAAATAATTTGTGTAGTATGGCTACTAACTGTTTTCTAAAAGTTTGATAGAACCCTCCTATAAATCCAGCAGGACCAGGAGGCTTTTCCCCCTACTTTGGTAGTTCCTTTATAGCTAGATCTATTTCCTTTTCTGAGACTGGATTATTTGAGATCTCTAACTACACTCCTGATAGTTTGAGCATTTTATAAATATATATATATATTTATATATATGTATATATTTTTTGGTGAGGCACTCAGGGTTAAGTGACTTGCCCAGGGTCACACAGCTAGTGTGTCTGAGGCCAAATTTGAACACAGGTCTTCCTGACTCCAAGGTCAGAGCTCTATCCACTGTGCCATCTAGCATTTTATATTTTTGAAGATTCTTCTAATTCTTTTGTGTTCTCATTTACATTAGCATATAATTGCATCTACCAGGTCCTGATTATTCTTTTTATTTCTTCTGGTTTTGCTGTGATTTCCTTCACAAATTTTGGTATATTGCTTCATCATTATAATTTTTTATATAGTTATTGTTTTTATGATTTGTTCTTTGACCCACTCATTATTTAAGATTTCATTGTCAAGTCTTGTTTGTGGTCCCTGAACCAATGAATATTTTTATTGCACTATAGTATGTAAAGTATATATTAACTAGTCTCCTTTTTTATTTGTTTGAAATATTCCAGTGCCCTAGTACATGATCAATTTTTGTAAAAGTTTCATATGGCATTGAAAAATGTGTGTAATGTTTTGCTGCCCTATTTAGAAACTCCCATGTCTTAGCTCTAATTTCTTCAGCAGATTGTTCAGTTCCATATTTTCCTTTTTGTTTATCTTTCTCTTAGACTTATCCAAAACTGAGAGAAGGATATTGAAGTCTCCTGTCACTATTGCATTTATTATCTATGTAGTCTTGTAGTTCAGATGTTTCCTTTATGAATCTGAATGCTAAGGCACTTGGAGCATATATATTGATATTGGTTTATTGTCTATGGTTCCTTTCAGCATAATATAGTTTCCTTGTTTGTTTTTGTTTTGTGAGATAGAATGATTGTAACTCCTGCTTTTTATTTTTTTGGTGTTCATTTGATGCATCTTAATTTTTTTTCCTATCTTCTCAGTTTTACTTTGTGTATGTCTTATGCATGCATTTTGTGGAAGCCCAGCAGATTGTAGGGTTTTGGTTTCTTATCCATTCTGTCATTTTTTTTGTTTCATTAGATTTTCCTAATTTATTCAAATTTAAAGTTATGAGTTAGGTATATATAGTCACTTCATTTACTTTAAATATTGGTGTTGTTTGCAAGTTGTGATTTTTTTTTCCTCTTCTGCTATAAATACAGTTTTATGTTCCTTCAATTACTTTACCTTAATTTTTTTCTCAGGTGTCTCTGTCCCTAGTCTTCCCCTTAACTCTGGTCTCCACTTCTTATTTATTACCCTGTTCCCTTGGATGTTTTGCTTATTAATTTCTCCCCCCACCCCTGCTTTAATCTGGTTATGTAATTCTTAACCCACACCTTTTCCCCTCTCAGTTAAAGATTTCCCCTTCCTTTTGTGCACTTCAAGTAATCTTGTTTATTATGTTTGTCAATACCACTTCTGTACTCCTTTCTGAAAAAAGGACTTTTCTCACTCTCGTTATTCATCCTCTCTTTCTGTCTACCTTAGATCTTAATCCTCTATTTCATGACCTCTGCAATTATCTGTTCTCTTTCTTTTCTCCATATTCTTTATGCAATCAAAACTTCCAAGGTAAACATTCTAGGTTTTCACCTCTAGGGCATTTCTGCCACTTCCGTATAGAGCTTGCCCCATAAATTCTACTTTTCCATTCTGCCTCACTTCCAGAACAATGCCAATTATTGTAGATGTCAGATAGAGCACTGCTACATGGTAGGACCCCTACCCTTCCATGCCCCTGACTATGTAGTTCATCACTGAACCCTCCCCTGGTTACATTTTTTTCCCATTTCTCCTTCATGGGTACCATTCCCCTAGGCAAGGTCCACATCTTCTTTGACAGATCTTTCTTCACCCATAGAAACATTCATCAGTGAAACCCCTTCCCTCCAACAAAGCAAGACTTCCTTTCTCCTCTTCTTCAATCCTTCCCTCCTCTTTACTCCCTTCACTGAAGGCTCCTCTCTTTCTGAGACCACAGGGGTCATCTTTCCCTCATTATTAGCCCTAAATTTGACTCTGATTCAACAGACATTCCTCTCTTTCCCCTGCTATGCTCCCCAATCTCTTTAATGTGTGCTGTCATGTTGTAATGTCATCCCACTTAAAAAAAAAATTGATTTACCTATAAGCAAGGTGTTGCCAGGTTCTGTCTATAATGGCCCCAGTCACACTTTTACCTACATAGGACTTCTACCTTCACCTCTGTCTCCCTGTGTACTCTTAGAACGAAATTTCTTACTAGTCTCTCTGCCGTCACTTTGTTGCTGTTGCTGTTGTTAGCTGTTGCATTTCTTCATTCCTCCTGCATTTCTGCTGTTTGGGGTATTCAAGAAGCAAATAATCTCTTCATTTCTAACTTTCTTTCTGAATATATTTCAAATTTCTTTATTGATGAAATCTATTTTTTTTCCCCGTGTGTGGTTATGCTCAGATTTGCAGGGCAGGTCGCCTTTGGCTGTATCCTGTGCTATACTGCTCTTCAGAACACTGTACTCCATTCCTTCCTGTGTTCTTTGGTGGGTGCAAAATAATCTTGCATTATTCAAATTTCCTTTCCTTTGTGTTTGAAAGCCGTTCTGATTACATGCACAACTTGTTTCTGAACTGAATTGTTAAATTTAATCACTATGTGACTTTGTAGCATTGGGTTTCTTTGTTTTTTCCTAGAGGTGATCTGTAAATTCTTATATTTTCATAAGTTCTGGGAAGTTCTTTTCTGTTATTTTCTGCATTACATTGTTAAGGGGTTTTTTTTTGTCCTGTTGCGTTCTTTTGGGAGACCTATTTTCATCAGGTTATCTTTACATAACTTGTCTGTGATCGGTATGTTTTACTTGCACAGTGAGCATGTTTTCTTTTAATGTTCTTGTTTCTTGGCTTCTCTTCTAAATTGTCCTTCACTTTTGTTTATTTGTATTTCTAATTTATTGTTCTTGTCTCTGTTTCTTTGGTGAGACTTGCCATTAGAGATTTCAATTCTTCTATACTGCCATTATTTTTTATCTGCAGGTCATAAATTCTGCTCTCATAATTCTCATTTCTCTTTTGAACCACTTGGAAACATTATGGTTCCATGTTCTCACATTCCATAGGATATTTTGTCTCATCAAGTATTGAATCATTTTCCTTTGTTTCACAGTATTTATTCATAGATGCCTGAACTCATTTACTATTTCTGGAGGTCATATTTCTTTCCCTGTTAATGTGTGCTTTCCCTGTTGATGTATCTTCAAACTCTTTCATTTTTCTTCTTTCTGAGATCTTGGGTAATTTCACTTCCCCCCACCCTTCAATCTTTTCCTATTCACTCTCTGGCTCTGGCCCCTCTGATGGTGGTTTTCTTGGGGACTGGATCTCAAAGTATCTAAAATTCCTCCCACACTGGGCAATTCATACTTCACCAACTTAGATTTCTGCCCAGGTGACTCAAGTAGTCAGAAATGTCCCCAGCTGGATGCTATACTCTTTCCCTTAGGCTTAGTGGAAAGCTGCCTAGCATCTGAGGCTTCCAACACACACACACACACACACACACACACACACACACACACACACACAGAGTGCTCTGTCCTGGTGTGTTGACCCACTCCCTCTTTGTAGTTCAGATAGTTACTGCACTGGTACTACAGGGTTTTCTGCCCCGTAGGGCAGTTCAGAGCTTTGTTGCACTAGTGCTATAGGATTGTAGCTTCCAGCAGGCTTTTGCTCCTCATAGGCAGCTGCCTACTATGCTAGCTAGCTATCCCTGACTGTGCAAAGCTCCACAGCTGGGATCTGAGGTCTCCACAGCATTGGAAAGAGGGAGGAGACAAGAATATGGAGTTGGGTTTTGTTGCACCCCCAACCTGTGTGACAGGTCCTCGGGTCTGCTCAGTATAGCCTTGCTGCCAGTAATTTGGGATGTGTGTGGGGGAAAGAGGAGGGGAAGGGTATGGGACCGAGTGAGCATCTGTTTTTGGGTTTGTTTGTTTTTTTAACCTTTTTTCACATTCTGGCTGTTCTAGACCATGAAGATAACTGAAGTCGTTTTTTCCTTGGCATAGAATATCTACTTTGAAGAGATTTGAGAATTTGTGGGGATCAGAGAAAATGTCTAGTCCCCTATCTTGTTGCTCATGTGATCAGGAAGCAGTAAGAACACTAAAACTGTCACGTCCTTGAAGTCAAGGATCACAGCAAAAAAAGTATGGTCAGCAATCTCTGCCAATGCCACATGTAGACATATACTTATTAAATAGAAGCTTCTTGACTGATTGGATTTAGAGCTTCTGGCATTCAGCCATTTTTGTTTATAATTGTGTCCACATATAATGAAAAAAATTCAAATGAAATTTATTAAGTGCTTATTATAGGCAAAGTAATTCACTGGTGGCATCCCTATTCTTGAGGGGATGTCTAGTCCAAGTGCCTTAGGGAGGGGAAAATGGGGGAGGGGAGCCTTTGACTTCTTACCAAATTACCCAATTTATTCATTTTAGACATACTCCCTGGGAGTTGATTGATCCTCCAACCTGAGATTGATTGATCTTTGCCCCTCTGTCTTCTCACTGCATTCTTTGTCTCTTCTATGCACTTATCAGAGTCTATCTAATTCATACTATAGTTATTTTGGCAATATACTTCATTCAACAGACAGTGTATACTCTTGGCTATGGGATTTTAAAAATCAATCTAGTATTTTTGGTTGTTTTAATCTTTGGATTATAGGCTGCAATAATTGTATATACAATGCAGTACAATTCACAAAATACCTGCCTCCCAACAACTCTTGAGGTAGGTAATGTAAGTATTATTCCCTTGTAACAAGTAAGTAAACTGAGGCTCAGGGAGATTAAGTGTTGTGTTCAAATCATGCTGCTATTAAGTAGTGGAGCCTGAACTTAATCCCATTCTTCTGATTCTAAGTGCAGTATTTTTTCTACAGCCTCACATTCTATGCAAGTTATCTCTCTGATGGGTAGGGACTGTGTCATGCATCTTTATATTCCCAATGTGCCTAGCATTATGCCTTGTACATAGGAGGCAGTTAATCAATACTTGTTGAATTCTTTAATTTAATGTATTCAGAAAATAGAATTTCAAAGCTCATATTTTAAAAGTGGCATAGTTCTGGACAATGATAAAGATAAGCAAAACTGAGGAAACTGAGGGATAAATTTGCTCAAAGAAACACAGCAAGTTATGAGCTGAGGTCCAATATCTCACAGCCAAACTCTCTTACATTATTAAATTCTCTAGGGACACGGTTGGCCAGGAGGGAGTAAAAATTATATTGATTGAAAAGCTGGAAAGAGTCCAAAAAGGTGAACCAATATGGCAAAGGAAGGGCTCCAACATCAGGTCATAAGAGGAGGAGTGGAAGCAAGAGGAGATGTTCAGTCTGCAGAAGAGTTTTTGACAAATGAAGAAACGGGCTCAGAAAGGTTCAGAGGGTCAATCCAAAGTCACAAAGGTAGTAAGGGGCAGAGTGAGACCTTGAAAACCCAGATTTTCTGGCTCGAAGCCCACCTGATCTTCTTCAATTAGGTTGGAAAATTTTGAGTGATTTCTGACATTGAATCCCTTATCCATTGCTTTACTCTCTCTGTCTGTCTCTGTTTCTCTCTCTGACACACAAATGTACTCATATACATATATATTAAAAATAATTATTCCCATAAAATTCCCATCAAGTTTTTCAATTGTATAATGTATTTGTATACATATATATTATATATGCATATATACATATGAAATTGAAAGACTTTACTGGAATTTTATAGGAATAATTGTTAGCCGAATAGAATTGAATTTTTACTCAGCTTTTTCTAAAATTTCTTGGGCTAACATTTGCCCACTGTATATTCGTGCAACTTCTGACACTTGTATGCATATGTATTTATGTAAGTTGGAAAATTGTAAAACAGAAAAGACAGCCCAAGACCTCTCCAAAAGAAAGAGAAGATCACATCTTGGTTGGAATGAGAAATTCAGTGAAACGTCATGTCAAGCTCTATCTCAAAACCCCTTCCAGGAGAACTGAATAATGTGAGGAGGAGAGAACAGATTTATTAAAAACAAAAAAACAAAACAAGTCATATGTTAAACCTAACTATGAAATATGTATGAACAAAATATTTATTTTATGGAAATGCAATATCAGTAAAAACTCCAAAGCTAAGCAAAATGTCAAGAAGAGCTCTGTGTAAACAATGAATTAGAATTTTTCAGGGTGGCCAATATCTCAAACCATGAAAACATTCTTCCAATCATCCATAAACAGATATTTATATCTTCTTTGGTATTTCATTGGCTTTTAAGAAATGATTTGGGAACAAAAATCTAGGGCAAGAGGGATGCTGGCATTCAATTGTCTAAGAAATATTACAAACACACTAAGAAAGTTGGCCAAGAAAAGTTATTCACAAAATAGTAAATTCTGTCTACAATCTACCCATCTTTCCACTAAGCACTCAAATCGTGATTTCTAGGGACAAGTGGCATTTTTTTATCCACCTTCAAAAGTAGAATGGCTAATGAAAGCTAATGAAGTTCATTTTCCAGAAACTGTTTAATGTGGCTTTAGAAAACAGACAACAACTTAGCTCTAACCATCTAAGCAAGACTTTCAGGACAGTTTTTGAAATTAAAATTAGAGCAGGTCCAGGGAAATCAACATGCATACTAAAACAAAAAGATGATTCTGTGCTCAATCATAAACATGCAGCAGTTCCCCAACTCTGGGTGAATTTATTTCAGTCAGAAATGAGCAAAACAAAAATCTCAACGCCACTAGCGTAGAACCTTCTCTTCACACTTTCAATAGTAACTGCCTGGAATCTCAACCTATGAAGGATGGATGTCACATTCCCACTTTTTAAATCAGCTGCTCATGAAAGACCAGGGAAAGGATGATCTCTTTTAAGAAAATTAATTTCTTGGTCCTTGCAACTTGTCCTCCTAAGAGTTTCCAATCAGGGTTGTTTTTGTTTGCTTTTTTTTGTTTTCTACCACTCCTCCACCCCCACCCTACCCCCCAAATCTGATCTTCTTTTGGTTTCTGTCATTCTCAGAGTTCAATAAATGCTACTGAAAAGGGCATTTGTGGGGCGGGGAGGAGGGTTTGGGTTATCCTCTGGCTATGCATCATATTTACATATTTAGGGGCATTTTCAGTTGTAACTGCAAAATAGTAGATATAAAAGCAGTCACTAGATGGCAGGATTCTGAATATGACCATTCTGAGACTTGACTTATATACCAAGGAAATGGACATGAATTCACATGAGCCTATCTGAGGTCAAGTATAAAAGTCAATGCCTAAATGACCAATGAATCATTCTTTCTACAGGTCTACATGACAGGTATATAAATATGTCATATCTGTCACCTGCTAGGTGACACCACCAAGACCAAAGTACTTCATGTTAGAGTAAACATGTGTCAGAGTCTATGTGTTCAACTCCTATTGAGAGCTGTTTATGTTCTGCCTTCTAGATATTATAGGTTAATCTTTAACCTCAGAAGACATGAAACAAAACATTAAATGTTATTGTCAGATGTACAAATGATTAAAGAAGACTCATACTAAATCAGTTCTCTATAGCCTAGAACTCTAAGCTTTAAGTACAGTTTTGGGAAAAAAAGTTGGATCAATTAGCAGTCTGTGAATGTTGGAAACATCTTAACAGTGTCTCAGAGATGAAAGAGCATAACACAGAAAGGGAAAAAGAGGAAAAGTTAAATTATGTCTGTAGTCATAATGAATCAAAGCCCAGAAGGTGGTCTGCAAATCAGCAGGTTCTAATGAAATATTAAGGTAAGTGATTATTGATGAAAAATGAATAAGCCTTTTTGATTTCAGCAACCTTTAAATCACACCTAGCTAATTAAAACAACTCAAATGCATTCATTTATTCCTTGATGGGCATTTAGCAATCCTTGGGTATATAATGAGACTTCATTTTATGAGCTACGTATGCAGTTGATCTCAGGCAAGTGGACAAAGTATACCTGAAAATGATGTATTAATAAAAGAAAAAAAAACCTAAAGCATATACTATACTAGATTTATCACCTCAAGTTTGAGAGAAATCACTCTGGAATGATCCTTGTTTGCCATAAAAAAAATCTACAATATGTTAGACCATATGATCCCTGTTGTAATCAATGGTCATGTAATGAAGCCAAAGCATTAATAATACTAATGCCTAGCAATTAAAGTATGGTTTTTATTCAAGGATTTCACATCTCTCTTGCTCTTTAAAAATAAATTACCTCATTATTCCACACCATTCTCTAGCCAACTCAGTACTAAGGTATTATCACACGCAGCCAAGAGTCAAGAGAGGGCGGAGATTTCCCCCAGGCTATACTACTAACAGATCAAGAGTTTGAGAGCCCAGCCCCCAGATCCCTAATCCCTGACTCCCTCCATCCTTACTTCCTCTCCTATATTAAAACTCACCAGTATTCTTCTTTTGTTTGGGGAATTAAACTGTAGCTATTTCCAATTAAATAACATACCAAATTACTACGGACTAAATTGCTTTCTAATTATAAATGTTTGATTTAATTATCATAGCAACATTTTAGATACCCAGAATATACAGGAAAGGGTTATAATAGCCAAATCCTACAGCCCAATAAAAGGCTGCGAAACTTAAAATCAGAATGGTATTTTTAGAGATGGGAAATTATGAGAGAGGAAGACTAATAACTCAAGGCATGTGAATTTCTCCAAAATCAGAGTCACACAAAAACAGACCAGGCAGAAAACTTTCTAATATCTAAAACTGTCATTGTCTGAGTTGTATAATGAAATTTCAATATTCTGCATAATTCATTAATCCCTGAAGAATAATGGACAATGGGATTTTTGCTACCAAACAAAATTAATTTAAGTTGGACACAGGCACTTCATTTGCCTTTCAAAAATATTGTTAACTTTTGTTTATACATAGAATCATAGATAGCTAGCATTTAGCATTTATATAGCCTTTTAAGATTTACAAAGAATTTTTAGAAATAAGTCATTTTATCCTCACAATAACCCTGGGAGTTAAGGACTATTATTATCTCCATTTTCCATGAGGCAATTGAGGGAGACAGAGGATAAGTGATTTGCCCAAGGTCATACAGATGTAAAGTATCTGAGATAAAACTTAAACCCATGTCCTCCTGATTCTAAATTCTATGACCTATCCATTAGATATAGCTACCTCTCCTTTCCCCAAATATATCCTCTCTCCCCCTCTATCCCAGAGAATCACCCCTTAAAATAACAGATAAAAAAGAGGAAAAAAATTAACCAAATGATGATTAAATGAGATTAACATGTGTAAAGTACATGGTAAATATTAAAGTAGTATGTAAATAGTTATTATTATTATTATAATTATTATTCATGATAATAATTATAATAATAATAATCAAATTAGTATAACCATATATGCAACGTCATTTACTTTGTAGGACTATCTAGTCACTTTCTTCTATGGATTTAAAAATATGCAATCATTTACAAGGAAATATTAAGAGAAAAGACAATCAGAGTTGTTATTTTCCTGCCTAACAGTTCTAAATAACCTTCACAAATCACTGAAAATACTGTTTCTATTCATCAGGACATACTTTTTAGGTCAAACAAATCTGTCATCAGGAGCAAACACTGCAATTAAATATAGTTTGTTTTGAGTTGTAATTAGGCCTGTGAGTTCTCTAGGGGGTTCCCAAGAAAGTGGACAAAAGAACTGATTTTCTGCAAAATCAGATTCTCAAGCAGTGTGCTGTGGACTTTAGTACTCTAAAAGTTTTAAAGTAAGTTAAAATCAGGTAAGTGAAACAGGGTAGAAATATCACTGGTGGGAGGGAACATAGTGGCCGAGTCATGATCTCATCGGTGATGAGGATGATGAAACGATGCACGGCACAGTGGCTAAAGGAACAGCATTGGACTCAGGGACACGGGTTCAAATACTGACTGTGATCCAAGCTACCTGTGAAACAATGCAGGCACTTAGTCACTCAATCTCTCTGTGCCCTGGTGACTGTCTCAAGAATGTAAGCTGCATAAGTAGACAATGATAACATCATAGGTCAAAGATGATGATGATATTGATGCTGACAGTGATAACTGACATTTAGATGGAACCTGGAGGTTTGCTAAGCTTTGCGTAAGTAGTACAGGTATTACTATTATCATTTTACAAATGGAAAACTGAGTCCTGAAGAAATTAAGAGATTTATCCTTTCTTTTCTCTTCTACCATTCTGGGGCTACCTCATTCCTTCTGTATCTGCTTCCAGGTCTGCTTCTAACCGTGGACTTCAACAGCATACTACAGTTATAGTCTTACCCTAGAACCTCCCAGGTGCCAGGGGCTTTCTAATCCTGGAACATCCATCCATCTCCTCCTCTCATCTAGAATGTCCCTCTGCCATGAAGGCCCCCTTCTCCCATTGGTGAGTTTCTCCCAATGCCTTCATTTCAGTGAGGGACCCAAGTTGGCCACCCTACGTTCTTCTCCCCATATGATTTTGACTTTCTGGACTTCAAAAACATGCCCTGGCCAGGGTAGCTTCATCTTTTCTCCCTACCCTCCTCCCCTTACAGCTCTCTTTTGTGTCTTGTCTTTCCTATTAGAATGGAAGCTCCTTGACAGCAGAGCCTTTCTTTTTTGCTTGTTATCTGAATCCCTAGTTCTTAGCAAAATGCCTGGCATATAGTAAGTGTTTAATAGTTGTTTGTTGATCATATATATTTTGTTTGCATATTGTTGTGTGCATACTATCTCCCCCATTAGACTCGTGAGAGCCTTGAGAAAAGAGAATATCTTCTGCCTTTCTTTGTAAACCCAGGGCTTAGCACATAATTAGTGCTTTAAAAATACTTGGTGCCTTCTCCATGGTCACATTCTTCACAAAGGTAAGAGGTAGGATTTGAGCCCTAGTCTTGCTTGATGCCACTCTTTCCTCTAATTCTCAATTTAACCCCCTTGAAAATGTAGGGAAGAATTGCTGGGATCCAATGTTATGTACACAATAAGGTCTCAACAGACTGTTGCACTCTCTACAGTGGAGACTGTAACTTCCCATGCCTTCTCATCATGGGTAACTCTTGTTCATGTTTTTGTGTAAATCTTCAAGAGTGTCTATGCAGTATGGCCATGAGGAAAACATTCTGCCCACAGAGACAGAGGGCATAGATTCCAACCCTAACTTTGTTACTTCCTACTTGTATGACTATGGCAAACAACTGACCTTGCCTGGGTCTCGGTTCCTCATCATTAAAATCAATGGGTTAGTATAAACAGCCTTTAACTTCCCTTTTACCTCTAAATAAATGATCTTATGATAACATATGGAATCAAAATATTTCAGAGAAATTTACTTAGTCCCTCTCTGGTTTTGTTGAACTTAAATCTAGGAAGCATAAAATTACTTCACAATGGTCTTGGCTTTAAAACAAAATATGAGAATATACAACCTATCTTCAATTATTTGTTCCATAGGGACTAGGCTTGTTTTGCTTGATCTAGAGGGTAAAACAAGGAGCGATGGGTAGAAGTCATAGAAAATTAGATTAAGTTCAATATAAGGAATATCTTCCTAACAACAACGTTGTCTAGAAAGGGAATAGACTTCCTCAGTAGGTAGTGACTTTTAGAGGTCAAAGTGTGTGTGTGTATGTGTGTGTGTGTATGTGTGTGTGTGTGAAGGGCTTCCTTGGCACACTGGTGGAGCCTATGGACCCTTTCTCAGAATAATGTTTTAAATGCATAAAAAAGAAAGAATAGGTTTACAAAGGAAACCAATTATATTGAACTACGTCCATCAAATAAAAATTCATAGACACTCCCTCCTTTTGAAATCCATCCAGGGACCTGTTGGGGGATCCTAAGCTACATCCTTATTTTGCTCATGGAAAAAAAAATTGTTCAAGATTACATAGCTAGTAGGCAGTATAGCCAGGATTTAAACCCAGGTTCTACTGAACCCAGTTCCAATGTTTTTCTCACTATTCTGTGATGCCTTCTCACTAAGAACAGGCTGGATGGTCATTTGCTAGTGATAAATGAAGGGGATGCCTGTTCAGGTACACAATGTTCCAAAAGAACTCTTGGGTCCCTTCCAAATCAGAGTCTCTGAGACACAAATGAGAAGTATCAAAGAATTTTGGGGAGAGACAGTGAGGGACATTGCATAGAGCAGGAGACTCGGAGGCAGGAAGACCTGGGTTTAAATCTCCCATCAAACACTTACTAGCTGTGTAATCCTGTTCTAATCAATTAATCTCTCTGAGCCTCAATTTCTTCATCTGTAAAATGACTGAGGTAGACTCCATTACATTTAAGATCCTTTCTAGCTCCAAATCTATGATCCTATGAAGGAAACAAAAGAAAAGCCAGCCACAAGGATATATGGTGGGGAAAAGAGGAACACCATTAAAGATTGAGGTTTTAAAAGATTAAGGAAATGATGGGACAATTGAATTATATCAGCTAAAGTTCACTAGTGCTCAAGATAAAAACCAAAATGGTAGTGTTGGCATCCCCTCTAACAGTTTCAGTTAATGGATAACAATTGAAGGTTATATTAATATTGAAATATGTTACCAGATGCAAATTTTATCAAACCTTTATTGTGCATGACTAATAAGTAATAGATCTTATTTTTTAAGTGCTTTGCTGTTCGTAAATGCTCCTTCTTCCACTACCGTCATGATATCTCA
>NW_020954639.1:8055138-8110514 GCF_900497805.2 Vombatus ursinus | reverse complement strand
AGGGTGTTTCCTGAGGTATATTAAGCTTAAATGACTTCCTCAGGATTTCACAATTAGAAATTTAAAGGCAGAGTGTAAACCCAGGTCTTCTTGACTCTGGACACATCACACAGCTACCTCCTAAAGTATTTAATTATACCTCATTAATTCAAACATAGATTGCTCTCCTAAAATGATATATTTGAAAGGGAAAAAAATACCTAAGTATACATGGAAAACTAAAACTAATTACAAGCCACAAGAAAGGTTTTATAGAGGCCAGTCCAGATTTGGGAACTAGAGGGAAGTATGGCCTCAAAATAAAACTAATACAATATTCATCAAGTTTAAAATTATCCTTTTCATATTAGAAATTTTGTACTAATACCTGCTCCTTGGCAACATCACTGCCCCAATCCCAAAAGTCTCTTAGTTACCATACTGAAACTAGAGCTGAATTCCAACTTCTTTGAAAATCAAAGAAACATGTACCTCTCTCTCTGTCTCTGTCCTCTCTCTCTCTTTCTCTCTCTCTCCCTCTCTCTGTGTCCCTTTTATGCCAGCCTATCTTCTGTTCACTCATATTTAATTAACACACCCAAAATAACCACAGAATTTTAGCTTCTCTGAAAAGCAACCAAACCAAATGACCTGAATTTCTTCATAGAGGTAGTGTACTGTGTCTCTTTCATGCTGGCCTATTATCTGTCAGTTTACAAGAAGCCTGAACTAGTTCAGAGACTATAGATTCCTGAATATTTCAGGGGACATGAACCACCATGCTGAAAGGAGGGAAAATAGGGGGAAAATGGGAAAAGTTAGAAACACTCTTCCCACTTATTTCTTCCCATGATCTATATGTAGGCTTATTCATAATATTGTAAATTATCTTGATTAAGTTAAGATTTTCAGGGCTAGAGGGAAAGTCTTCCATCACTAAATTCTAACACACTAAGCTTTTCATCTTGCTGGATTGCCTTCTGCACTTCTAATTCACTACCACCACCACCCCTCTCCACTTAATTCTGAATAAAAACCCTAGGAGGTATCCATTAGAATTGGAGAAAAAAGAAGCAGAGTTAAAAAAAAGTGCTTCACAACTGGTCCTCAAGAGCATTATACTATATAATCAGGTCCTAGGTACATATTTAGGCCGAGAGAGGCAAAAGAGAACAGGGATTAGCAGTTCATAACAGAAAGAATCTAACATTTTCTTCAAGATGAAACAGCTCTTGCTTTCAGACGTGGCCCTTAACATTTGCTTTTCTCAATGTGAAAGTCCCCTTAAACTTTTCCAACAGAGCACAGCCCTGGAAAGTGAAATGTGTTTATTGTTTTTCTGATTTGTGGATTTCTTTTGGTGGGTTGTATTTTTAGGTTATGATAATCAGCAAATTCAGAAATGGTAGTGGTTTTCCTTCTCAATTGAGTTTTGATACATACATAATACACATCACATATTTTTGGTTCTTAGAGCCTTCTCTCCAACTCCTACTCCCAACCCCCATCCCTCTGGAGCTGAGGACTGAAACACAGAATGAGACCTGTTCTTTTTTTTTCTGACCTAAGTATAGAAACAAAATTAAACTAAACTTTGCTTTACTGATTTGGATGATATAGGGGCAACTAGGTGGCACAGGGGATAGAGTGATACACCTGGAGTCTCTGGGCCTGGAGAATTTTTGTGAAGATCAAATGAGATAATAATTGTAAAGCACAAAGTAAGTGCTGTATTAATGCTAACAACAACAATAACAGACAATTCTAGAACAATTATTAATATACATAATATACAATATATTAATACATAACACATTAGATATTATGTCACATTGATATATAATTGCATTAATTATATACTATACAATTATATCATATTATATTATATATAGCAGAGGCTAATGCTTAATAAATGGCTGCTGAATTTTTTGAACTTAAGTGGATTTAATGAGCAAATTAAAAGTAAAAATTAGGTTGCAGAGGCAATTTAAAAAAAAAACTGTGACAAAAGAATGATGTACATGGGGGTGTTGTTGCTAACTGCAAATAAAATGTGTCAAGTCAATCTTAAAATAAAATCTTATCTGTCTTCAAAGGATGCCTTCAGGGACTTTTGCTATGAAACATTTCGCAGAGAGTTAGAGATACTTGATGCACTCAAAAGTAACACAACATACACAGTGGAAAGAGAGTCAAACATGGAGCCAGAGGACCACAGGTCAAATTCCAACATTCACAAATGTGATGGTAGGCAAGCCATTCTGGGCCTCCCTCAGTTTCCCTACCTGTAAAATGGGAGGATTAGACCAGTTAAGATCCCTTTTGGTTCTAAATATATGATCTAACATGAGAACTGGCACATGATAAGTGTTTAATAAATATTTGACCTCTCTAAATTATACATGAGTAGCAGAATGACAAGGAAATAGGGAGAAGTATATAACTAGAGGAGGTGGCTAATGTTCTGTTTTTGTTAAATACTGTAGAACCTCAGTTTTCTCACCTGTACAATTAGTGTGTTGACATCTATGACCTCTAAAATCTCTTCTAATTGTAAAACTGTGATTTTATGAACTTTCACTAAACTTATCCAACCAGTGACAATGATTTGTCTGTTGATTCTACATTAACGTCTCTCCCTTCCTTATTGTGACTTCCTTAAAACTCATACTTGTTTTCACATGTCAAGAATATTACAACAGATGAATAGGATTTACTGTTTTCTTTTTCAACTTCCATCCAAAGTATTTTTCATGCCACTGTCAGAAGATACCTTATGTGAAGAAGTAATGTTATTTCCCTACTAGCTACGGGGCAAAGGAAGATTTAAGTTCAAATATAGCCTCAGACACTTAATGGCTGTGGGACCCTGGGTAAGTCATTTAGCATCTCTTTGCCTCAGTTCCCTCATCTTTAAAATGGGGATAATAGTTCTTACCTCATAGGGTTGTTGTGAGAATCAAATGAGATAATATTTGTCAAAGTGCTTTCCAACCTTAAAGTATTATATAAATGCTACCTATATTATTATTATTTTACATTATTATTACTCAAAATATCTCAATTGCTTCCTATTGCCTATGGAATAAAGTTTAAATTTTATGGACAGAAAATAAAATTTGGTACCACTTAACCTTTCCAAAAAAATATACCATTCACCATTCCTAGTATGTCCCCCATGCTTTCTTTTCTCTATGATTTTGCTTACCCCATTTCTATCAACCCAAAAAGTACCTCTTCTAGGAAACACTTTCTGATTCTCACAGTTGATAGACCTTTCTCCATCTTAGACTTCACTTAGCACTAGGTTTGCCTGTCTCTAATGGTTTAATCATGCATTTTCATATTATGATTATAAATCAGAATACCCCAAATCTTAGCAAAGTGCCCTATACCCAGTAGGTGCTTAATCTGTTAAATGAGAATGTATGACTGATGTTGTATGGATGCTGATGAGATCAGAAATCATTTTAAGTATGTGTGTGTCAACACACACACACACACACACACACACACACAATTGTTGTTGCTATTCAGTCGTTCAGTTATGTACAACTCTTTATGACCCCATGAAGCACAGCATGCCAGGCCCTTCTATCTTCCACTATCTCCTAAAGCCTTTTGGAGCTCATGCTGCTTCCATGATACTATCTATCCATCTTATCCTCTGCCATCCCCCTTCTCTTTTTGCCTTCAATCTTTCCCAAATCTGGGTCTTTTTCAATGAGTCTTGTCTTCTCATTATATGGCCAAAGCATTTAAGCTTTAGCTTCAGTATTTGTCTTTCCAGTGAGTAGTCTGAATTAATATTTTTAAATATTAACTAATCTGATCTACTTGCTGTCCAAGGAACTCTCAAAAGTCTTTTCTAGAACCACAATTTAAAAATGTCAATTCTGCGGTGCTCAGCTTTCTTTATAGTACAACTTTCATAGCCATCGTTGTTACTGGAAAAACCATAGCTTTGCCCATACAGACCTTGATCAGCAAGGTAATGTCTCTGCTTTTTAGTATGCTGACCAGATTTGCTATAGCTTTCCTTCCAAGGAGCAAACATCTTTTAATTTCATGACTACAGTCACCATCTGCAGTAATCTTTGAGATCAAGGGTATAAAATATGTCACTGCTTCCATCTCTTCTCCCTCTATTTACCAGTAAGTGACAGGACAAGTTGCCATGATCTTAGGGTTTGTTGTTTTGGTTTTTTTTTTGAATGTTAAGTTTCACGCCAGTTTTTACACATTCCTCTTTTACTCTCATCAAGAAGCCTCTTAATTCTTTACTTTCTGCCATTAGAGTGATATCATCTTGATATTTCTCCTGGTAATCTTAATGAAATGAGTGTAACTGTTCAGCAGTTTGAACATTCTTTGGCAGAGCCCTTTTGCAGGATTGGGATATAAACTGAACTTCTCCAATCCAGTGATCACTGTTGAGTTTTCCAAGTTTGCTGCGTATTGAATATAACATGTTAACAGCATCATCTTTTTAGAATTTTAAATAGCTCATCAGCAATTCCATTACCTCAGCCAGTCTTACTGTTAACTATGATTCCTAAGGCCAACTTGACTTCATTCTATAAGATGCATGGCTCTAGATCAGTAACCACACTGTTGTGGTTATTGGTGACATTAAGATCTTTCCTGTATAGTTCTGTATATTTTTGTTGCTTCTTCTTAATCTTTTCTACTTCTGTTAAGTTCCTACAATTTTTGACTTTTATCATGCCCATTTTTGTATGATATCCCTAATAACTTAGAGATCTCCTGTCTTTCTCATTCTATTGCTTTCTTCTTCTATTTCTTTGCCTTGCTCATTTAGCTCTCTTTGCTATTCTCTGGAATTCTGCATTCAATTGGGTAGATCTTTTCCTCTCTCCTTTCCTTTCCTTTCCGTTCCCTTCTTTCTTTAGCATTTTGTAAAGCCTCATTAGACAACAATTTTGCTCCTTGCTTTTCTTTTTCTTTGAGATTTTTTTTTTGTTTCTGCCTCCTGTATAATATTGGGAACCTCTGTCCATAGTTTTTGAGGGACTCTATCAACCAGATCTAATCTCTTAAATCGATTCATTACCTCCACTTCATATTCATAATGGATGTTATTTAGGTCATACCTATACGGTCTGAAAATCAATCTGATTTCAATACTGACCATTTGGTAATGTCCATGTATAGAGTCACCTTTTGGGTTGTTGAAAAAGAGTGTTTGCTGTGACCAGCAAGTTATCTAGACAAAACCCTATTAGTCACTGCTCTACTTCATTTTGTATTCCAAGGACAAACTTGCCTGTTATTCCAATTATCTTTTGATTTCCCACTTTAGCATTCCAACACCCTACAAAGAATGACATTTTTTTTTTGGGTCAGGATGAGACAGTGATCCAAGAGGAGACACATTTATATACATACATACATACATACATACATATATATGTATGTATGTATATATGTATGTATACACACATACATATAGGATGCATCTCTACATTTGCCTTCCACTCTCCCTCAGAAGGAGCAGATCTAAAATTCAGATTTTGTTGTCTCTTGTCTTGGATCAAAAAACTGTTTAAGCTTGTTCGGAAGTTTGATGAGAGCCACAGATCTCTCTCTCCACTCCTGACTTTTAGAAATACCTAAAAAGTCACCTAAAGAGTAAAATGGCAGGAATTTGTATAAGGTGGCCAAAACAAAACAAGCAAGTGGTTATCCAAATCTAGGCTCAGGGTAAAAAAGTTCTAGTAGACCTGCTCAATTTAAAAGGAATAGGTTTTAGATTGAGTTCTTGGTAAATCCCCCCCCCAATCATAACCTAAACACTTTAAAATGCAGTGGCAAATACCTCACAACAGGACTCTACAGAAGTCCTCATGAATTTATATTAAAAGCTGTGTTATATTCCATCATGAGCCAAGAATATGTGCATAAGTAGAAAAAAATCAACCCAAGACTAGTAAATGACTAGCCAGTCGGTTCATGGATTCACAGACCCTCCTCACAACAAATTATTCTTAGATCATTTGAGAGAGAGAGGCAAGCAGACAAGTAGGATGCAATTAAAAAGTTAAGGGTCAAAGTGAATTGTATATAAAGTAAGATTTTGTTTTTCTCAGTAATGATAAACTAATGAAATGGCCAGCTTTTCATCAAAAGCATGGGGGGAAAGAACCAAACGAGGAAAAAGCTGGACCATTTACATATACGCTTTTCTGTTTGCTCAATACTTGAAAACCAAAATAGTATTCTTATATCCCTGGGTTTTTATAGCACATTTAAATGAGGAACCATTCTGAATGATGAGGAAAACATAATAACTATTGCATATTGTTTCTCTAAATAAATTATATTTTCAGGTAATGTTAATTAAAGAAAAAAGAATCAAGCAAGAAGTCATTAAAATTGACCTTGATCTTAATCTTGACCTAATTGCCTTTGAGATTCCATTGGCAAGGCCATTTCTGCTATTTCAACCTTAATTTCACAGTAGCGTCTCTAAATACCTCAAAACAACCAAAGGAAGGGAAATGAATTTGTTTTACCTGAAAAAAAATCTAACAGAGAATCCATTATTGTAGATATGGTTTTACTATATACAAATATGTGTGTGTGTGTGTGTGTGTGTGTTTGTGTGTATCCAGCTCTAACATCTCTCCTCAACTTCAGCCTTGCTTTACCTAATCTCTGTTGAATATCTCTATCTGAACGTCAAGTTTCTCAATCTCAACATATCTGAGATGAAACTCAGCTTTCTCCTCCTATCAATCCTTCCTCCAAACTTCCTTGTTCCTGCTGAGAGCGCCACCGTCCTCAGTCACTCAGGTTAGCAACCTTTGAGACATCCTTTACTTTCCCCTCTTGCTCATACCACTGAAGGTCCCTTCCTCCCTATAGGCCCACCCCAATAGGTTGCCACATCTTATTAATTCTACCCCAACATTATCTCTTGGATCTGTCCCCTTCTCTGCACTCAGCCTTTACCCTGGTTTAGGCCTTAATCACCTCTTACTTGGACTATTGCAATAACATCCTGATCAGCCTCCTGTCTCTTCCTCTCTCAAATTCATCCTTTACCCAGCTTTTAAATTGATATTTGTGAAACAGAAATCTGAATATCTCACTTTCCTAATACAAAAGTCTGCATTGGCTTACTATGGTCTCAAAGATAAAATACATATTTCTCACCTTGGTATTTGAAATCCTCCACAATATAACTCTCATTTACCTCTTCAGTCTCGTTTCATTTCATATTACTCTATCTCCTTCTTGATACATTCCCTGTGCAATCAACCTGGCCTTCTTGACATTCCTTGTACATGGCACCCCATCTCCCACCTTCATGCCTTTGCATAGATGATCCTCCATATGTGGTATACACACCTTACTTGCCCCTTTCTCATCGGATTCTTAGCTGACTTGAAAAGTGTAGCTCAGTTGCCACTTTCTATATACCAGGTTGTTCCTGGTGTCCCTACTTATTTATGTTCTCTCCCTCTTGAAATTATTTCGTGTGGACTTTGTATTTACTTATCTGCATATGTACTATATCCTCTCTCACCAAGTATAATGTAAGCTCCTTGAGGACAGAGGCAGGTATTTTTGGTTTCTTTATACTTTTTATCACTAGTGACATGCCTTGTGTGGAGTCTGTGTTTAAGAGTTGAATTAATTTGAAATACCTCAAACTTTAAATTCTGATAGAAATAGCTGAGACTTATGATATTATAATTCTTATAATAATTGTAAACACTCAGATATCCTTTCCTGTGGCTACAATGGAACATAAAGTCTGGGCTCTCAATAATTGGGCCAGAGGAGCAGGAGCTCTGGCAGGTTGTATACCAAGTTGGAAAGACCTTGAATGTCAGCTGACAGTGGGGTCTGTCTGTCATATGAAGATCAGCCTAACAGGTCTAGAATGGTTCACCCAGGACATTGGTCATAGCAACTCATGAAGAAGGCATAATCGTGGCTGGGTTACAATCTGTGAAGGTAAAGGGAGTACCTACACTGATAAAAGCACAAATCTTTTAAAGTATTCAGTACTTTCAGTGCAGTAACAAGGGTTCCCTTTAGCATGTGCACACATGCACACACACATACACACAGCAGTTCACAAAGATTATTAAATATGTACTATATGCCAGGCCCTATTCCAAATACTTGGAATACAAATATAATGAATGAGACATTTCTTATTCACCAGAGCGTAACAGGAATTGAAATCAAATATTTCATATCATTGTAAAGAATGTCTATTTTTTACCCCCATGAGACAAAATCATTTCTTATTTAGGACTTCTTTATTTTATTTTATTTTATTTTATGTTCAACACTTCTTAAAATACATATTTTATATTACTTTACTGTGAGTCTTACTGTGATGAAATTTTAATTTCTTACTTCTCAAGTAAAGCAGAAGTAAATATTACTAAATAAATAAAACAACGTTAAAGTGGCATGTGACATTTTGATTAAGAGCAGCACACACACAATTCTGTCATAAGAACCTACATTTCAGAGATAGTGCATGCCTTATAACATCTCTACCTAAGACAAAATTAATTTTGTTTCATCCCCACAAGATCATCTTTTGATACAACTGGATTTAATAGGAAAAAGAGTCAGTTCACAGAGATCTCTCCTTTTAAAATTAGCATTTCCCTCTTTAGTGGTAAAATGCAAGCAAAAAGCATATGATTATGGTATTTATGTTTCCATTAAAGTGTCCTCAGCAAGTTAGAGGGGCCTAGCCTACTATTTCCCTGCTATTTAGATTTACAGAAGCACAGTGCCCATTTCAATTCAATTATATTTGAGGACAGTGCACTATTGGTGGCAAATGATTGCATTGTGACAGTCAGCAAATTTCCATTGAAGCCACTTTTCAATGGAATCTTTTAACTATAGACTCCATCCCTTGGTTACACAAATATGAATTTTTCAATCTCCTCATGTAAATTAAAAATCATCAATTAGCTTCCCAAGCATACTATACTTCCTAATGTAACTAAAATCTTAACCTTCCAGAAAAAAAAAACAACAATAAAAGCAAAAACAAAACGACAACAACAACAGAAGAAAAAATCTTCAATGAGTGCCCAGATTGGCATATGTATGAGGAACTTCAGGGGCAGCATCCTCACCTTTTCAACAAAAGAATTATTTAAACAGAATTATTAGCTGAATAAATGGTATGTTGTGGGGACTGCCAAGGCATAACTTTGGCTAAAATGAAAACAGTAATGACAGATTTCATAGCTGAATTATCAACCAACCTCTTCTAAACAACTGCATCTTTTTGCTATAATTTTAAAAATTGAGTTCATAGTGGAGAGGGGAAGATCAAGATGGGAAAACATCCTTTTTCCCTCTCCTCCTCACTGAAGATAATCATTTGATGTGACCAGAATGATCAAGATTTGACAGTGTTTAAAAATCTGAGTTTCCTCATGCTCCTATGGCATCAAGATTTGGGATTTTCAAGAACTTTAGGCAAGTATAAAATGAAGAACTTTAAATTATTAAAGTATAGTTTTGATTCGATTGATGGATCCTATTTTGGGGGGGCTGCTTTTTCTCCCCTTCTCACCAGTTATTTCACCATTCTCATCACTGACTTTATTTTAACCCAACTGCTGTTCTGCGCCATGTTTGCACCACAGAAGCAATTTCAAATCTCTCATGATGAATCTGAATAATGACAAGGCCTAATTTCTTTTGAAAACCAGCTCATGGAACTGATATGATTGTATAGAGAATATTTATAGACCAATCTTCCTTGATTGAAGTGGTGGAGGGGAACTGAAACCTCAGATTTCTATATGCAAGTCAAAAATCAGAGAGAAAAAGTTTATTCAGTTCCATTTGATTTCCCTCTTTGGTCTGACATCTGTGTAGCCACTCTGTATTACTCTGAGATTGAAGCTACATTTGCAAAGTAAGTGCTTTATATTTTGGGGTGGGATAGAGCCCTAGGGGTCGAGAAGAATGAAGAAAGATGACAGACTTTTGATTTACAAGTCTCTTAGTTATTTGAAGATTTAATCTACAAAAAGTTAAACTAGCCAAGTTATCAAAAGTAAGAGCTTACATTTATTTACTTCTTCAAGGTTTACAAAGTATTTTCTTCACAAGATAGTGTGCTGTACAAGTATCATTCTCCCTACTTTACAGAATAGGAAACCAAGGATAAGTTTAAGTGACTTAACTGAATGAAGTTAAGTGACTTCCTATGAGTCACATAGGCAGCACCAGAGTCAGCTCTTGAACTAAGTGTTCAAGAATAAGGTGTTAGGATGCCACAACCATTTAGTGCTCTTTCCATTATGTATACTACCTTTCAGGTGACAAAAAAAATAAAAAACATGTGAAATGCCAGAGTTGTTTAGGGAAGACAGTCCAGGGAAAAAGTCAGGCAGTGATGACTGTCATCCCATCAAATCTTCATAGCCAGAGAAATACACTCCTTTATCATTTCCATGGAAATAAAAGGAAGAGGCGTTCACCAGCTTACAGGAGTGCTGGGAGATGGAGTCAAGTCAGGTTTAAACTTGCAAGCAATCAAGCATCCTTGAGTGGGACAAACTTCATTTAAAGTTCTGATTTTGCTCAATCCTTCCCATTAATCATTGCATCCTGACACTTGAAGCTGGTTTCTCCCACAACCACTACCACCATTGCTCTGGAACAGTCTATAAACCCTTTGGTATTGACTCTACTTCTACCTCTGGCCCTTTCCATCTAATCAACCATGCCATCCTATTCACAGCAATGAGTGGTGCCCCAATAAAATGCAAGTTCCTTTAGGATAGATACTTCATTTTTTTTTCATTTTTACCTTACAAAGGCAAAGCACTTAGCACTGAGACTGATGAACAGTTAAATACCTAATAAATGTTGAACTGAATTGCATTAACTGCTTCTGTACTGGAAGTTTCCCATTACCAATGGCCTCTCTCTGTTGAGAGAAGAGGGGATCAAAGCCAATGATCATCCCAACTGGGTCTACATGGGCTAATACAAGGCTATTTCCCAGTATCGTGCTTACCTCTATGATTGGACTTCTTGAATGAGCTGAAAATAAAACTTCTTACATAATCAATGTGTACTTGGTTGCTAAAAACCCCAAACACTGGTCACTTCCTAGTTTCCTCTAAAAAGTTTTAACTTTACTCAAAGAATGCCAATCCTTCTTTCTTCCAAGGAAACATTTGACCTAATATTTGTAGAATTGAAATGTTATCCTTAGTCCTATGTTGCTGTTCTCAAAACAAGTCCATAACAAACAAAATTGTTTGCTTTTTTTATTTTCTTGAAAACTACTTTCTTCACATCTTGATGCATCTTCTGTAGTTAATACAGCAAAATGAGGCGGCGGAGAGGTCATACCAAAGGATATTTACCACATAAGAAGTCTTCAACCTTTACATGTTCTCTTCTTGATACAATTAATGATAACGTGTTTAAGTATATTAAAGGACAAACCAGAGGAGAAAAATGAAAGTCAAAATAGAGAATAAACTGAAATTCTTCTGTCAGTTTGGGAATTGTTGGTTTTTCTATTTTTTTTCTTTTGAGAGCTGATTTGACATAACTATGTTTTAAAGTGCTTCTTTCTGGGTTTGCCAGAGGGTTAGCTGCAGCAGTTTTCAAACCTTAATTAAAAATAGTTGGAAGCAGCTGACTAAAACACAGGTGAAGTGTGCAACATGTAGTGATTAAATACAACTCCCATAACGTAGAGCAGGGAATTTCAATGTGTAAGTTTTGATTGCAACAAGCGAATTTAAAGTTCAAAGACAAGCTCGTGTGTAAAGTTACCATTATAAAAAATAAGTGATGGCTTAGTACATTGTCCATAACAATGGCAGTTATCCACTTAGGAACAAGAAATAAAAACTCCTCCAGGAACTACCATGCTGGTGAAGGAATAAATATACAAAGGCAAGGCAGTTTATTTTAAAGATGATCTATTTAAAGCTGGAAAGAAATATGTAGCCACTGACCTTCATATTGGAATGGTACCCAAGGCTTTAAACACCCAACAGTCTACCATGTTGTATTATCACCTGCAGTTAAAAGTAGATTGTCTTCTACCTTTTAGTTACTAATTCCTACAGAGCAAATTATGTTACATTAACAAATATAATACCTAATAAGAGCTGAAACAAGTAATGCCATTTTTCTGATTTCTTAACTAATTGCTCCAAACAGAATTCAAAGCTATTTCTTCCTCCTAGCAATAAAATGAAATACCTGATAAGCAGAGTAGTAATTATTATGTTGGGTTTTATTAGAGTGATAAACTAAAGGTTGAATCTCAGGTCCAAAACCATTTTAGGAATAAAATGAAATATGTGTGAATCATTAGAAAAGCCATCAAAACATGTGCTGCTCATTCCATTAAGATGATTTGTGTGAACTCACTATTTTTTCTAACTCAAAGGCTTTTTAAAAGCCATTAATAAAATGCAGATCTGTTTAGAATTGATGAACAATCAACTCTCTTATCAAAAACTACAGGAAACTGAATTTTTCAGCCAGATATTGATTGATATCTGGTGCCTACCTGTCGACTGGTGAAGGTTTGGAATTTCGAGGCTTCTTTACTTGCGCGTATAAAGCGTCCGTGGTTTGTCCTTCTCTGGGGCTCTGGGGCCTGGCATTGAAAGTCATCGCCCCACTGTTCATGGAGGTTTCATAGGAAGATATTCCAGCATATGATGAGTCACCTTCCCCACCAAGAGTCCGATTAAAATCATGGATTTCAGCATAGTCACGCTCTCGAGCTTGTCTTTCTCGAAATTCTCGAGTTTTGGCTTGAATCCTGTAAAATTAAAACAAAGATGGAATAACATAAGATTTCTCTTCCCTCTGATGTACATATAGACATTTACACTTTTGTTCTCTCCCTCCCCTACCCCCAATCCTACATAAACCACTTCAGTTCAAGTAGATAGGAGAAAGATTTTTTGAATGAATATTGTTATCTTTAAGTTAGCCTATGATGATAATGTCTACAATACTGATAGACAACCTGAAAATGCTTATGTCAGATACCTATTTTCTAAGACTCCACTATGTACACAGTTCAAACTTTCAGGGTAGAAGTATTACTAATGAAGTGAACTAACAAATCATCAGGGACAGATTCTTTTTTTGGGGGGGAAGCATCCGCTTGGCATTCATCTATGAGCTTTAAGTAGCTAAGAATTGTTAAAACTAGTGTTACAAATGGATATTAGAATATAATTCACAATTGGTTGCTATACACTAACCATGATAAATTAGTTATGAATATCCATTATAACATGTAGCTTAAACATGAGTCTACATCATAAATTCTTTATTAACAGTAAAAGAAGTCCTTTGTTGAAATTATACACAATCTATTTGCTTTTTTATGCAATGTTTAAAGAACTGGGCAATCCCATTGTTAAGGTCAGAAAAGGTATGTGTCTACTTTCAAAAAACTACCTTGTATTACAGAAAGGGAAATATTTCAGGCTAGTATATGTAGATTTTTTAAAAATAGTCTAGGTGGTATTTAACATGCTAGTTTGGTACAATGTTATCTTCATATTGAAATGTTTTTTAATAATTTGTGTCCCTAATTGACCACAATTGTAAGAATGTTGTCAGTCATCATTAAGAAATTTGATGATTTGCCATAGAAATGCGTATGGTTGTATACATGTCAAAATAATGCGAGTCAACATTGAAGAAAGGATAGAGGTCTGGCAACGAGGATCACAAAATCTCGGTTCAGAGTCTGCCTCTGAAACTAAAAGGGAACATAGGTTTACAGCTTGCAGGACCTTGAAGTCCAATGAATCCAATCCTATCATTTTATATATTAGGAAACTGATGCACAGACACATTAAATAACTTCACTAGAATCACACAGCTAGTAAGTGTCTGAGGTGGGATTTGAACCTAGGTCTTCTTGACTCCAAATTCAGCATTTTATCTTCTATACTGTGTTAATTTATGACCCTGGGCAAGTCCACTAACTTTGATGTGCTTTAGACAGCTTTCTAAGATAATAACTTATAAATGACTTTCCACGTTGCTACATGGATGAAATTACAGACCTGGGTAAAGACAGACAGACACACAATGATATGCCTACCATTTAAAAATCTATAGAAATGAAATTATATAAGTTTTTTTTTTAATAAACATGCTCCTTTACAGTGATTTTAATTTAGTTTCCCTTTATTTTTCAAATTTAATGAAAAGTGGTTATAGCATAGAATCCACAGAAGTAAGAAAGTAAAATATGTCCTACGAGAAAATAAATTTTACATCATAAAAAAGACAATTATTTTTTGCTTTCAGGTTTGGAAGGGGTCTTGGTGGTTTAGTACTTTTTTTTCCCAATTCTAGAAGACAAAGGCTCTTTACCATCATTCCAGATTTTTGTCAAGATTTATTGGTTGATCTTGGACTAACCAGGGACATCTTCTCCTTATTCCTTTGATTTTCTATTTAGAAAATGGGAATATTACCTTCTACCTTGCTCAGAAGGAAAGCCAGAAATGTCTTATGTCCCAAAGGAAAGTTAAATTTCATGAATTTCATCATGGATGAGAGGAAGACCTCAGATTCTTCTATCAACTTAAGTAAAGTTTTCTTAGGATTTTAAATCTGTTTATTCATTTGCTAAATAGAAATTTTGCCACATGTGACTTATTAAAAATGATTCCCATTGTGTACTTTGAGATCCATAAAAGAAAGGTGACTCAAGTAGAGAGGGAACCTTCATATTTTGTGCTGTGCTATCTTTATGACTCTGTATTCATCCAGAAAGATTAGCACATAGAGAGGCATGAGTTCAACCTTTCAGTTCAATAGGGTGTTAATTTGAAGCCTAATTATGCCCACTTATGTGACAACCCACTTAACTATAGCACTGCTGATCATTAGCAAAGAAATATCTAACCAACCACAATAGCTGGAGTGATTGAGCATTTGTACCAAGCCCTGACAACATCTCAGTCCTTTGGAAGGACACTTTGGTAAAGAGTCTGAATAACAATTCTGCATTTGAGAGAACGAAGGAGTGTATATGTTGGTGATTTATTAGGCTACAATCAGTGTTTGCTACTATAAGAAAAGGTGTCAGTTGGTTTAAAAATGAGTGCACACAGCCTGCACATAAGACATCATGTCTGTAACATTCCGTTTATTGAAAAGAAAATTATTTGAGCGTACCTATGTAAACTGCTATGAAAGAATTATCCCCAAAGGAAGCATGGGCCTAAATAGGCCTCCCCAATTTCTGCTATATTTCATTTCTGTTTTATTACTGATGGGATCCCAGATTTCGAGACACTTCAGTCCCTAATTACAGAAAGACAATACACACTGGAATAAATATATATTACATAACTTGAATCAATTCCTTGAAGAAATTGTTCAGTGACAGGAGTAGATTATAAGGTAATACTCACAAAGCCCATATCTTTAATCTCTTTTACCAACATCTGGCCATTATTACTAAAAGCGACTACACATAAGACCCAATAAACATAACAGTCACCTCTGTTGTGCCTCTTAAAAACCATTGGTTTCCCCTCTAAGCACCACTAATATAAGAAATTACATTTTTAACTGCTTATCTCATAGCCACCAATGTGTTTTACGCAAAAAGTTATGAAAGCTGTCAGCGCTTTTCCCCCCTGTGTCCCACACTTATAATGAAAACATCAGAACCTTAAAAGTGCATCATAAATGGAGTCACAAAGGTAGTCTTATTGCAAAAGACTGAAGAATGTGGTTACTAAGCTCAGCTAATGTCCCCTTTAAAGTCCATTTTGGAAACTCGTGTTAATGAAGTTTCTTTCTCAAATAGCAGTCGCAGGAGTGGGATTGCAAAAACATGGAAGGTTTTGTGGACTTATTTAATTTTAGTAGCAATTCTTAGGTAAAAGGAATGAAAGCACAGAAAAGATAGCCTTTGTTATTTTCTGTTATACATGAATATATCTATTATAAATGGTGGAAAGAGTGATATAACCAACAGTTTGTGTTTGCATAATACACATTTTAATTCTTCATAGGGAAGCAAATATTTGGCCCAGGGGAGAAAATTTGTGGGGTTTTCTAATAAAAATACTATGGTCTCTAATGGGAACTCTGTAAAGATATTAAGAGAATATCCCACTGTCCAATCCATACTCCAGCTGATACTTTAATGGCTCCAGATGGTCAGCATTGCAAGATGACACCCTCTCTATTCTTTTATTGTGACCTACCCCCCTATCCCCAGGTCGCAAAATATCTCTACCACACTCAAGTTCCTCATATTTCTTAACAGTAAGGGAGCTGCTAAGAATTATATATAACCCAATTTTCCTTAGGTCAAATCCCCACATTAAATTTAGCTGAATGCTCATTCCTTTCTAGAAAAGAAGCCTGGTTTAAATAATTTCCACCAGCTATACTGTCTATCTGCACTATGTACCACTTCCTTAACTTTTGAATATGTTGGATTTGGAAGTGACAAAAATTTGGAACATTTTATCATTTTTTTAAGTTATTGAAAAATTTATCATTTCAGCTTAATTACCAGGAAATAAATATTCACACATTTCTTTTTTTTTTTTTTTACCAAGTATTTGTCCCTTCCATTATGATAATGAAATTGCCTTGAACCTGCATGGAAAATAATACACAAAATAATGTGATATACTAAATAAAGCAATAAGGTTAATTTCTTTCCTGCTGTCACTAAATTCATGCTAACAGTCTCTCTTCAGCTTGACATCAATTAATGATTTTAATTCCAGACTCTTGTCACAGTGTTCACCACCCTTTCCTCTAATTAAAATGGATGATGCATGATGAAGAGAAAACACAAGACTTCTGTTCTTGTAACATTTCTATTCATTAGGATTTTTGCTTTTACAACAAATGGCTCTAAGCTCTAGAGCCACTAGAAAAAGATGAAAAGAAGTTTATTATGACTATGAGGTATGAGTCCTCAAACCCTTAGGAAGGGTATGAAATGTGAAACTCTTAACTACAGAGAGATCTAACTCCTCAGAGATGGAAAAAAAAGGGTATTTTAATTACCAAGTTACATACCAAGTACTTTCCCATTCAAAGCCGTGAAACAGCATCACACAGTAGTAAAGACACTTGGTGGGGAAGCCTTAAGACAATGGAACTTGATTACGGTAATTTTTAAAATGTGTATTTGCTGAACATTAATGTAGTAGGAGAAATGTCCCAAGGATGTTCTGTATTGGGGAAAGTTATATGGAGTAAGATGACATGAGTATATTAAGCTAATAAGACAAAAATAATTCAATATTTTTTTCAGATTATAGAATGCCAGATACGTTAAACAGTACCTAGGCTTCTTCTCCATTAACAAATCTTTTGGAAAAAAAATTTTTTAAGTCACATTATCATCCAGCAGTTTAGCTTTGACAATGAAAACCTTGAATTCTCTTGTATCTGCAATTCCTTAGTCTATCAACTGTATTTATAAAATAGTATTTTGGAAAATCACTGAGCATTGCTGAAATTTGTAGTGAGTGAGGTTTAGCATAAGTCAACTAGAAGGAATGATCTTATTTGCTAACAACTTTTCATCAATTTATTGACTACTGCATACATCCTGTCCCTGTGGAATACATACACAAATATCAGACAACAGAAAGGCTGGAGCTCAACCAATAATCCCTTCGGCTTTCCCTCCTAAGCAAATCAAGGCTGCTATCACAAAGTGTAGACTATCACTTAGATGCCTGTGTAGAATTCCTGGGGAAAAAATGAGCAAATCCTTTCAGATTCCAGATCTAAACTGAATTTCTTATGTTGACAATATATTCAAATATTTGAATGGGAATTCCATATCATAGAAGCAGTAGGAAAAGTTGACAGGAAGTGAAATCTACTGATCAGCTGAATATCCCCCGAAACATGTTTCTAATCTAGACCATTCGTTCTGCATCAAATCTTATAAACAATTGAGAGCTAGAAAGGGCTTTAGAGGTCCATGTAAATGATGCTGGGACATAATTGCATCTAAAATATGAAAATCCAGTTGAAATCAGGAGATGGGAATTATAGCTATGCCAAAATAATACCCATGCTGTAGGCAGAAAATCTAGGCATTATAGGTAAGAGGCAGGTAAATTTTGGAATTCCCACCATAAAAGAGACAATATGTTCAATTACATTAAAAGTCTTCTCAGCTTTTCAAGGTTTACAAGGCAATCCAGACTCGAAAAGTGTGATAAGAGACAAATCATGTTGGATTGTGAGCTTATTAATCATAGTTATAACCTGGCATTTACATAATGCTTTAGGGTTTGCAAAGCACTTTATATACATTCATTATCTCTGATACTCACAACAACCTTATGTATCATTCTTTTATCCCCATTTTACAGACAGAAGAGGTTAAGTGACTTGTGCTAACATCACACAGCTTGTGAGTTGAACCTAGTTCTCCCTGATTCTAAGTCTAAGCATTGTTCCCCTATGCCAAGCCTCTAGATTCAACTACTCAGAACTATCATAGTGGCAGGCACTCTATTACACTGTTGGTGGATGTCTTGGCAAATTTTTTGAAGCACACACAATCTGGATACACAAGAAAGTTATAAAAATGATCATATCTTATGACCCAATGAGCCCTTTATGAGAACTGTACCCTAAGGATGTAATTATAAAGAATAAAGACCTATCAGGACAAAAAAAAATTGTCATTGTTGATTTATTCATAATAGCAAAAACAAAACAAGAACACTCGAAACAACCTATGTTCAGCATCTGGGGATTGGATGAATGTGATGTGGGCTCTCAGCATGATAGAATACAACTGTACCATTAAAATGACAAATAATAGAAATAGAAAATGAACACAGAAGAATTAGAAACACACCTTGGCTGCACAAGAAACAACAAAAGCAAAACTCAGTGCACAGATGGAAAAGGGATTTGAAGAGGCCAGAGCAAATGAGCTCTTCCATTCTTTGTCTTTCTGTCTCTTTTCTTCTCTCTATTTCATTCTATTTCCCCCCTGTTAAAAATATGTATATATCTGCATATTATATGTGTGTGTGTGTGTGTGTGTGTGTGTGTGTGTGTGTGTGTGTGTGTACACACACGGACGGGGGAGAAGAAAGGTGAAAGAGAATTCGAGAGACATGTATATGCATGAATGATTCAGTTGTTTTGTCTTGTTTTGTTTTTGTAAATACTCAAATGATCTGAAATCTCATTACCTCTGGAGTTCCTTCCATTGGTGTAAATTATAACCCATCCTTTGTCCTCCCCAAATTTTGTCTCTAATGTGCCAGAAGCCTTCACCAAAGTTCTACTCTGGTGCCTCATTATGTCATGAGTGACTGTTCTTTGATGCTATGGCAGAGGGGAAAAAGCTTTGGCAGTTCTACCATTCCAGAAAGCTCTTGAGTTTGGCTATAGTAGAAAACTGAGAGTTTTTTGAAGACCGGTTCTACTAATCATCAAGAGGCACAAAACCAGGAGGCTGTCCACCAGATGATGAAAGTTTCAGGGGCCATCATTACCCATAAAATAGGAGAAAGTAAAAAAAAAAAAATTAAACTCTGCAAAAATAATTTCCAAAATCATAGGAAACTGTAAATATGAATCAAGAAATAGGAGATAGTTCACTGGCAATCAGTATTAAACAAGAATAGCTCATGTCTTGGAAAATGACAGTCTATTTTTAGTTCTTTTATCAACCAACTTAGTTTTCCTTGGTCATTCATGAACATACAGATATAAAGAGTATAGACTCCACCTCAGATGCAGCAATAGTAATTCAAGTCAACATCATAGCAGAGAGATGAGTGCATTTAAGCTGAGATTTAAAATATTACAGAAATTAAAACATAAATACTAATCATATTATTACCTGGTTCAATAAGTGATAAAGTCCAATACATTATTTGGATGATATATTTTACAAAATCTATGAGAGTTTAGAGAAAATAGTCTTGTAAAATATTATTTAAATACAAAGCCAAAGTATAATAATTCTTAAATTATTGGCATAATTGATTTTTTAATGGACCACTCATTTGTTCTCTGACCCCCCCAAGGATTTTGATTTATACATAGATTCATTATGACCAATCGAGTTCCCAGAAGTATCGTATCATTAGAGGTGACAAGCTAGAGATTTTGAACCAAAGAGAGATGAAATGAACCATGGGGCATAATTAATATTATAAATAAATATTATAGCTAGAACAGTGAGGTAGAAATCGTAGTTGGCTGGAAATATTTTACTCTGTTCTCTGAAATTGTTTTAAATTTTTTATTAAAATGCTTAAACTATACTGAAGCACAACCCTTAAGAAAAGATAGGAGGTAACATATCAAAAGGGTAAAGAATGGTATAGTCTAGAAAAGAGTTCTCTTTTGCAAATAGGCATCAAGACTGGGGAGTGGGCATCACTTCTTTTGACTGTTTCTCTATTGTGGTCAGATTGCATTCTTCCCAAATGATATGCTGATAACTACAAATTTGCATATACCAAGAGAGATACATGCTTATGCATTCACAGTATACATTCTTCTTGTGCTATGAAAAAGATAATTCTCTTCAGGGTAGTAACCTCTAATTTAAGCCAATAAAATGTTTCTATATATAAACTAACTAAAAATTATGAGGAGGTAGGCATGTGTATTGGTAAAATGAAGGAAACACAAAATGGCTCATGACTAGACAGTTGGAAAGAACTAGTAAAAATCAATACAGACTCAGATAATAAATTCAAGCCCTGTATATATAACTTGTAAGATATTTAAATGTTGCATATTTAATTTCCTACATCTGTAAAATGGGACTGATCATCTTTTGCAACTTTACTATAATGTCAAGGTTATCAGGTTAACAAGACAAATTTCTATTAAAATCCTTCGGAAAATTGAGATAAAGAAATAATGGATATAAATAACCCCCACCTCTAGCAATATATTCTCTCTCCTGGGCTATTGCAATAGGCTGTTAATTATGTTTCTCATCTCTCCCTTCTTGAATCTATCTTCCATACAACTACAACTGTGACATTCCCAAAACACATACGTCCACGTCATTATTCTGCTTAAGATGCTTCGGTGGCCCCCTATTTCTTCTAGGATAAAATACAAACTCTTCTTTCATTGGCATTTAAATGCCTTCATAATTTTGTTCCCATCTCTATTACAAACAGCCTTGACTATGTTATGTTTCATGAATTCTACATTCTGGATTATTTCTTGTCTTCTTGTACTCAAATGGCATTTAGTGGTTCCTCTCTCCCCTCATGATTATTGCCCACTTGCACTATATATGTATGGGTGTGTGTATACATACATGTGTGTATTTATACAAACGTGTATGTTACATAGTTATTTTCACGTTGTCTTCCATTAGAATGTGAAATCAGGGACTCTTCCCCCCCCCCACATTTCTTTGTATCCCTAGTGCTTAGCATAGTAAGAACTTAATACATGTTTATTAACTAACTGAATGCTGTCATACAAGACATTCCATCTTTCCTCTACATGCCTAGAATGTTTTCTGCCCTATCTCTTGGAATCATCTCCTACATGAAGCCCTTTCTGATACCCAGTCATTACTGCTCTTTGTACCACTTCACCCTAACTTACTTGTTTTGTATTTACATGTTAGATTGTACATATTACACGTTAGATTGTAAGCTCCCTATGGGCAAAGACTAACTTTTGTCTCATTTTTTGTATTCCCAGCATTTAGAACAGTGTCTGGCATACAGTAGATACTTAATAAATGTTTATTGATTTACCCAGTTGAGTGTAATATCCTTGAAAGTAGGGACTATTTGCCTTTTTTTTAATTTATTTGTTCCCCAGCACCTAGTACATTGCCTGACAAAGAGTAGGTATTTAATAAATGCTTACTAAATTTAAATGTTTATGTTATGACTCTCATTTCAGGGTAATGAATTTCCAGTTTTTCTTCCTAAAATGAGTCATGTAGATACTACATTGGTCTTAGGTCTAGTCTTGGCTTTTTGTTATATACTACCCAGCTCTGATTCAAGCTACCTGCATTTTTCTTTTTAGAATGGACTGTAGTTGTTCTATCCTATTCTGAGAAGCATTACAAAGAAGAATAAAAAATTAAAATAGAGCAATTTGAAACTTCTGGAAGAAAGGTGGTATTTAATAGTTATGCTATTTAATTTCCCCATGCTTCTTTAAAAAGAAGGTTGAAAACACTCCCACCCACATGGAAAAATGCCCAGAATAGAGCTTCTTGTTTCCCTATTACTACCACGGGAAAGTTTGGGATCACTGAGAATTTTTGAATGCATCTATTTAGAGATTCTTTAAAGAAATAATTTTGATTACTTTAGAATCATAACTTTAAAGATATTCAAAAATAAATTATAATATTCCTGCCTACAAATATTAATAGGAAAAGCATCAAATTTAAGTTAAAAATAGCAATATAACTAAAAAAATGAGATATAGGTAAAATTTTTTTTAAAAAATTAGAGATTTTAAAGGCATCAAAGGTAGAAAGATGAACAAGAGTGATGTCATACTTTCTTTATAAATTAACATTTTTAAATGTAAAGCATTTAAAATTTAAAATGTATAAATTAAAATGTAAAACATTTAAAAATATAAAATTTAGTAAAAATTACTAAAAAAATTAAGTCCTATAAAAAAAGGTATGCAATAAACTATGCTTTTCAATTACTTAGGCAAAGTTTAAAGTATTTTTGTGGCTTTTAAAATTGTCTAGAATCCACAATTCATTTAATTGTTCAGATTTGCTCACAAAACTACCACCTATTATTACCTTCTCTGTAAAAGATCTTAAAGAAAGACCCTCAAACTATCTTTGTTTCCTCAGTTGAATTCAGTATTTCTATCTTTCTTGACATACTGATTCTACAAGCATCAGTATTTGAATTATCAAGCAGTGGAAGCATATATGAAATTTGTTTGAAAGTAAATCCCTCGTGAGTGTGTGCGTGTGTCTTTAAAGAAGAAAACAACAAAGAAACCTCCTGCTAAAGAGGTTTAATCAAACACTTCAATCTACCTCTCCTGTTCTTGCTTCATTCGTATTCTCTCCTCTTCTGAAGTAAGGGCTTCCTGTACTTTTATTTTACCCGATTTCTCAATCTTGTCATCTTTTCGATGTTTGCCAAACCTGTTAATAACAAAAAATCTAACTTGTCAATTCAACCAAAATGAGTTTTCTTTCTCCTTTCATAAAGATATATGCACTCATTGTAATATGAGCTACCTCTTAAGGGGGAGGATAGAGATGCTCAAACCTCCTGCAGTGTTATTCAGGACTGATATGTCTCATTCAGATTCTTTCCCTTCATTTTTAATAAAGAATCTTCCAAAGAGAACTATTTTGGAGTATATGGCATTCACAGTTTTTGTCATGAGTAAAAAAAAAAAAAATCGGGTCATATTTATTAAAATATTCAATTAACTTCTATGTGTTCTAAACAGTTCTACTATTGGAAGATGGAAATGAAAGTTAAATTGGTGGGTCTTTTTTCCTCACTTAGGAACTACAAAAGATAATCCACACTCATCTATTTAATAATCTCCTCATATAATAATCTCTTCTTTATTTCCATAACCAAGTTTATTGGACACATTCATCATAGTTGAAAAACTGACAAACAAGGCCATGTTTGTAAGGTTTAAAGTACAAAAGATAATTTACGTTGCTATAATGCCTCGTGCTTATTAAATTGGAAGTTTTAGGGCATTCTTATCAAATGCTCTCTGAAATCTGATGAAAAGAGATCACCAATGGTGGTATCTTTGACATGGAAACTCACATCTGAAGAAAAACACTGAATTTACTAATGAAGGCAATGACAAGGCACATTGGTCAGCCTGAGCTTTTATAGATGGCTGCCTGAATTGAAAACCGCTTAAGAGCAAGTTAAGTTTGTGCACCCCAACAAACTCTGAAACCTCCTAAATATTTTAGAAATGCCTTTTCTTGGCTCTTTTGCTTTCTCTCATTCACAGCAAAAAATATATCCAAAATGCTTGCAATATAAACCCTCCAATAATATTGACCTATAGTCATTGTCAACAGATAATGTTGCCAAAAAAAAAAAAAAGGAAATTCCTGTTTTGAGAATGGTTATTTAATAAAACACCTGTAAATACATGCAGTATGGTGAGCGCTTTCCTTAGGAGGCGTGTTTCTTAGGTTTTCTAGAACTTAGAAGGTTACACTCACCATTAGTCATTGAGAAAGGGAAGAGCAGGACTAGCGCAGTGAGAAGAAGTCATTAGAAAAGGGGGAGGAACCAAGGCAGTTAAAAAACAGAAAGTAAACCACTTTAGTAAAGAGTAGCTCTGAAGGTGGCATGTAATTCAATTCAGAGTAACATAAATCTGGTTTTAAATATAATCTACATACCAGTGCTGAAGTGTGCTGATTGTTTTTAAATCGTATGAATTCGTACATCAGTGAAAAATTAAATCCTCAAAAGTGTTAATAAGAGCAAAAGAATAACAAATTCTAACATTAAAATAGAAAAAGGAGAATAGAAAACCCTACTTTTACAAACACATGCCTTCTCAGCTTAGGGCCTGACATTCTACTTTACATAGAAAATTGAAGTTATCTTCTCCTCTCTTCCTCATTCCACAATTTGACTTCAATTCCCACTATTTCTATCTTTACTCCTGTTTCTGATGAAGTTGCTGAATAGTCATTTCTCAGTTATGTCTGACTCTCCGTGACCCCATTTGGGGTTTTCTTGGCAAAGATACTGGAATGGTTTGCCATTTCCTTCTCCAGCTCATATTACAGATGAGGAACTGAGGCAAACAGAGTTTAGTGACTTGCCCAGAATCATAGGTAGTGAGGGTCTGAGGCAGGATTTGCACTCAGGAAGATGTCTTCCTGATTCGAAGTCCATTGGTCTATCCATTGTACCACCTAGCTGCCCAGATGAAGAGGTTGGCTTACTCTTTACCAAGGCCAACCTCTTCACATGTTCCTATGATTCTATCCCCTCCATTTCATTTTATCTCCAGTAAATTACACACCTAATCTGTGTGTCTCTTTCTTTCCTTTGATTTCTCTATCTCATTCAATCTCTCCCTATCAACCATTCCATAGCCTGTGATTTAGAAACATATCTAAGTCTCCACCATTAAAGAAAAGCTTTACTAGATCCTGCCATCTCTACTAGTGACCATCCATTATCATATTCCCCTTTCTCAACCAAACTATTTGAGAAAACCAACCATTTCCTTTGCCCTCATTCTTTTCTTAAGCCTCTGCAATACAGTTTTTTATATCACTCAATTAAAATTACCTTCTTTTATTTTTATTTATTTAATATTTCCTCCATTACATGTAAAAATAATTTTTAACATTTAAAAAAATTCTGAGTTCCAAATTCTCCTCCTCCTTCCTTTCCCTCCTCTCTCATTGAGAAGGCAAGCAATCTGACATGTTGTACATGTGCAGTCATACAATAACTCCATATTGGTCATGCTGTAAAAGAAAACATAGACCAAAAAAAAAAAAAAACCACACACACAAAAAGTGAAAAATAGTATTCTCTGATCTGCATTCAGGCTCCATCAGTTCTTTCTCTGGAGGCAGATAGCATTTTTCATCATAAGTCCTTTGAAATGTCTTGGATCATTAAATTGCTGAGAATAGCTAAGTCATTCACAATTGACCATTATATAATACTGCCTTTTACTGTGTACAGTGTTCTTTGTCAGGTTCTACTCATTTCACTTTGCATCAGTTTATGTAAATCTTTCCAGGTTTTTCTGAGAGTATCCTGTTCATCATTTCTAATAGCACAGTAGTATTCCATCACAATCATATGGCACAGCTTGTTTAGCTATCCCCATTGATTGGCATCCCCTCAAATTTCAATTCTTTGACACCACCAGAAGAGCTGCCATAAATATTTTTCTACCTATAAGTCCTTTTCCTTTCTGATGTTATATCTTTCTGGGATACAGACCTAGTAGTGGTATTGCTGGGTTAAAGGGTATGTGAGCTCTTTGAAGTTCCAAATTGCTCTACAGAATGGTTGAATGAGTTCCCAGATTCTACAATCAGTGTCTCAATTTTTCCACATTTCCTCCAACACTTGTCATTTTCCTTTTCTATCAGATTAGCCAATCTGATAAGTGTGGGGTGGGACCTCAGAGTTTTATAATTTTCATTTCTTTAATCAATAGTGATGTAGAGCATTTTCCCATATGCCTATAGATAGCTTTGATTACTTTCTTTGAAAACTGCCCATTAATATCCTTTGATCATTTATCTTTTGGGGAATGGCTCACATTTTTATAAATTTGATTCAGATCTCTATATATTTGAGAAATGAAGCTTTTATCAGAGAAACTTGTAATTTTTTTCACATTTATATTATTAACTGTATTTCCCTCCATCCTATTTTCCCCTGTTTATCCTTCTCACTCTCTCTCTCTCTGTTTTTACCTTGTCCATCCTCAAAAGTATTTTGCTTCTGACTAACACCCCCCCCAATTCACCCTCCATTCTATCATCCCCCTGCTGCCTTATCCCCTTCCTCTACAACTTTCTTGTAGGGTAAGATAGATTTCTATACCCAACTGAGCATGTATGTTACTCCCTCTTTAAGCTAATCACAATGAGAGTAAGGTTTATAGATCCCTTCCCCACCTCCCTATCTTCATCTCCATTGTAAAAGCTGTTTTCCACCTCTTTTACAGGAGATAATTTATCTCACATAAAATTTTCCCCTTCTCCCAGTGCATTCCTTTTTCTCACCCCTTAATTTTTTTTTTAGATAATCATCCCATCATACTCAACATACAGCCATGCCCTCTATCTATGTATACTCCTTCTAACTGCCCTAACAATGAGAAAGTTCTTAGGAGTTAAAAGTATCATCCCATGTAGGAATATAAACAGTTTAATCTCATTGAATCCCTCATGATTTTTCTTTCCTGTTAACCTTTTTATGTTTCTCTTGAGTCTTGTATTTGAAAGTCAAATTTTCTATTCAGCTCTGGTCTTTTCAACAGGAATGCTTAAACGTTCTCTATTTTATTGAAAGTCTATTTTTTCCCCTGGAAGATTATACTGATTATACTTTTGCTGGGTAGGTGATTCTTGGTTGTAATGCTAACTCCTTTTACATTTGGAATATCATATTCCAAGCCTGCCAATCCTTTCAAGTAGAAGCTCCTAAGTCTTGTATTATCCTGACTGTGGTTTCATGGTATATGAATTGTTTCTTTCTGGCTGCTTGCAGTATTTTCTCCATGACTTGGGAGCTGTGGAATTTGGCTATCATTTTTTAGAATGTTTTCATTTTGGGATTTCTGGATTCTTTCCATTTCTACAGGGCAGTTTTCCTTGACAATTTCTTGAAATATATTGTCTAGACTCTTTTTTTTTATCATAGCTTTCAGGTAGTCCAATAATTCTTAAATTCTCTCTCTTCAATTTATTTTCCACATGAATTGTTTTTCCAAAGAGATAGCTTACATTTTTTTTCTATTTTTTTTCATTAATTTGATTTTGTTTTCTTGCTTCTTGATGTGTAATGGAGTCATTAGCTTCCATTTACTCAATTTTAGTGCCTAACAAATTATAATCTTCTTTGAGATTTTGTACCTCATTTTCCATTTAGTCAATTCTATTTTTTTAAGAGGTTCTTTTCTTTAGTGAATTTTTGTATATCTTTTTTCATCTGGCCAATTCTGCTTTGTAAGGTGTTCTCTTCATTGGATTTTGTGCCTTTTTTTTTTAAACCATTTGGCCTATTCTCTTTTTAAGGTGTTGTTTTCTTCAGTATTTCTTTGTGTGTGTCTCCTTTATCAATCTGTTGACTTTTTTCATTATTTTCTTGCATCACTGTACTTTCCCAATTTTTCTTCTACCTCTCTTGTTTAATTTTTAAAATCCTTTTTAAGCTATTCTAGGAATTTCTTTTGGGCCTGAGATCAATTCATATTTTTCTTTGAGGTGTAGCAGTTTTGACTTTGTTGTCTTCTTCTGAATTTGTGTTTTGATCTTCCCTGTCACCACATAACTTTCTATGGTTTTTGTTGTTTGTTCATTTTTCCAACCTATTTCTTGACTTTTAACATTATATTAAAGTTGGGCTCTGCTCCCAGTTGAAGGTGGCACTTTCCAAGCTTCAGGTTTTTGTGTAGTTGTTTTCAGAGTGAGTTCTGGGAGTCTGTAAGCTTTCAGTTCTTCCAAGGTGGTGTGATCTAAGGAGAGGTGTGTTCACTACTCTCCTGGCTTGTGCTGTGGTCTGTGAGCAACCAGAAACATTCTTTTCTGCCCTGAAATTGTGACCAGGGTTCCCACTTCACAGTGGCAGCAAGCTCTGATATGCTGGTGCTCCATTTTACCTTGGGACTGAGAACCAAGACTGTTACCCAGATCTGAGTATGGGCAATGCAACACAATCTTGCACCCAATGCCAGCAGAGGGAACCCTGTGATCTCCTTCTCCATATAAATATGTACAAATATACAGAATAGATAGAAGATAACTTTAGATGAGAAGGCACTAGAAATTGGGGAAACTGAGTTCTCCTATAGGACGTGACAGAAGTAGAGTTTTAAATATCTTCTTTTGGATATACAGCTGTTCACAACCAGGGTCCTTCCTACCTTTCTAGTCTACTTACACATTACTATCCTCTACTGTTTAGTCATACAGGCTTACTTTCTCCTTCTAACACCTGACTCTCTTATTTCTATATGCATCATGCCTGGAATGCACTCCATCCTTTGGAAACCTTTTATTTCCTTCAGGAATCAGTTCTGGGGCCGTATTCTGAGAGAAGGCTTTCCTGGTGTCCATACCTACTCATCCCTTTCCCTCTGAGTTGAGTTTGTATTTTAATTGCTGGTGTATTACACAGAAAGGCAGCACTGTGTCATAGGGCAGTTGGGTGGTACAGTGGATAGAGTGCCAAGCCTGGAGTCAGAATGACCTGAGCGCAAATCCAGCCTGAGATATTTATTAACTGTGTGACCATGGACAAGTCACTTAACCGTGTTTGCTTAATTTTCCTCACTTGTAAAATGAGCTGGAGGGGGAAATGGCAAACCACTCCAATATCTTTGCCAAACTGCCTACATGGGGTCATGAAGAGTCAGACATGACTGAAACGACTGAAGAAAAGCAACACTGCGTAATGGGGAGGAAGCTGGATCTGAAGCCAGGAAGACCTGGATTCAAGTCTCATTTCTGAAATCTACTGGTTGAGACCCTTTGCAAGTCACTTTCTCAGTGCTCTAGGCAACTCTGACTATAGGTTGGAGAGAAGGTGCTGGCCTGCATTACTGCTGAGGAAGTTCCTCACCTAGGAGTTCCCTCTACCAAAGAAATCACAGGTATAGTCCCTTTCTTTATGTTTTATATGCAACTGTATTCCAAAAGTCTTCGAGCAGTTTTAAGCTTTATTAGCTAAAAAAACAAAGTGAATCAGTGTTCTCCCTCAAGAAGCTTACATTTTAATGGAGTTGGCAGCTTGCACATACATACAGTACACCCCAAAAGTCTTAGAGCAGTTTTAAGCTTTATTAGCAACAAAAACCAAGGTGAATCAGTGTTGGCCCTCAAGAAGCTCACATTTTAAAGGAGCAGGCAGGATGTCCCTAAAGTGTGACTGTAGTTTTAAGTTGGTGAAGCTTAGAAACTTAAAACTGCACTAAGACTTTTTTGGGACACCCTTTATATGTCCATGCTGTCTCCTCCACTAAAATGTAAGCTTTTGAGAGTGAACACTGATTCATTTTTGTTTCTGTAGCACTGGAACTTACCCCATTGCCTGGGATTTAGAAGACATTTAATACATAAATATTTGTTGCTATGATTGAGGTACATTCTTCCCCTATTCTGTTTTAATCTTATAATTATAATTTTTAATTTTAATAATAATTTTCATTTAATAAGGATTAAATTATATACTCTAATCTGAGCCACTCATTGTTTAGGTCATATGTAAATGCATTCATACACATGAATGTGTATGTACTTTTAGATACATACCTTTGCAGCACAGCATAGTGGATAAAGAGCTGACCTCTGGGCCAGGAAAATTTGAGTTCAAGATATGCCTCTGACACACATTGACTATGTGACCCTGAGCAAGTCATTGATGCTGTCATTGTTGTAGACAACTTTCTAGGACTATGAATTGCAGAATAATTACTGACCTACACTGGTACAGGCCACTTCTTCATTAGTACTTTCAGACTCCTGGTTTTCTTCCTGGCATAGCTCAGGTACAACCTCTTCTGAAAGGATTCTTTCCTCAATTCCTTTTCAAAGATTCCTGGAGTACTTTTTTCCATGTCTTCTTTGCCATCACTTATGTCTACCGTGTGTGTGTGTGTAAGAGTTTAGACTTGTGATTTTATCAGTTCCTGAATACCCAGGGTAGAAACCCCCTCCACCAATGTAGATAGGCAACTGGTCTCTACCTTCTCTAGTTTTATTGAGCTGCTTGGGGAATACTGATCAATTGAGTACCTCATCCATGGTCACATAGCAAGTATGTGCCAGATAGGATTTGAACCCAGGTCTTTCTGATTTGGAGGTCAGCCCTTTCAATCTTTCATACTATACTTAATCTCAACTTTCCACCTTGTATTATTTTACTTATCTCTGTACATTTAATTAAATATAAGTTGCTTGGGACCAAGGACTGTTTCTTTTTATGCCCAGTGCCTACCACATATTAGGAACAATGTTTGTTGATTGGGCACAAACTGGAAATTCAATCATTATGTCATTTCTTCCAGTGAGATGCATCTCTTCACATTTAAGCCCTATATGTATGATCTGATTGATACAGGGAACAAATGGGTGAGGGAGTGATTTCTAGGCACAGGTACAGAGTTGTGCAAATGTACGGTAGTAGGAGAAGGACTATTACGTTCAGTGAACGGTAAGTTGTTCAGTCTGATGCTAAAATTAATTTGAACAAAATACATGTAATTTCTATACCCTTCATTTCAAAAGAGGTGCATCACAATAGAAATATTCCCCCAAACAACTCACTGGCACTAATGGTTCAATCCGATAGATTTTGCTACAACAGCAATGCTTTGCTCTTTTTCCTATTCTTTTGTCTAGGAACTTTTATTGCCTCAAACTGAGCTGCAAAAATTATTACTGTAATAAAAATATCGTGTATTCCTAACTGAAAATCTCTAACTTTGACATTTTATATTATATAAAATGAGTTAGACCCCCCCATAATTCTACAAAGTTCAAAACTCTATCTATCAAATTTATTTACAATGAGTTATTTGTATTGGCAACCTTTCCAAAGGTGTCATTTTCCTCTTTTATAAATTTTCTCAGGATGATAGCATGTCATCATATTCTTTTCAGGAAAATATTGGCCTTTTTCCTAGGATAAACTGATAAAATTCTGTATTATCACGTACCTTGTTGTGCCTAGGTAGAAAAAAAGAAAGAAAGAAACTAAGCTCTTTTCTTATGAATTAATTTAGACATTTCAGGCCTTAAATCTAGATTTTTCTATCAACAAGCTACCTACCTGAGGTTAAAGAATAGCCTTGTACTTTAACAAAATTATTTCAGTCACATTAACTTGGCAACAAAATGCTATGTTGTTATTGTTGCTGTTCAGTTGTTTCAGTCATGTCTAATTCTTCATGATTCCATTTGGTGTTTTCTTAGCAAAGATACTGCAGTGATTTGCCATGTCCTTTTCCAGTCCATTTTGCAGATAAGGAAACTGAGACAAACAGGGTTTAGTGACTTGCCCAGGTTTACACAGTTAGTAAGTGTCTAAGACCAGATTTGAACTCAGGAAGATGAGTCTTCTTGATTCTAAGCCCACTGCTCTATCTGTGTGCCACCTAACTGCCCAAAATGCTATGTTCTAACCTGTAAATATGGTATTTTATTTTGTCTGTATAAAATGTGATTCACAAATTTAGGAAATGATGAATGATAAAATAATGATAGGAAGTTCAGTCCCCATCACCACATTTTTTTCTAGTGATTTTAGAACAGAAATACTAATTGGCATTTTAGATTGTACTTGAAGTCACCAGGTAATTTCACAAGCTTATTAAGATCTGACCTAGGTGATCCATTACCAAACTGGAATTACATATTCCATCCAATTTAAAAAAAAAGTTTGAGCTCAAGATTAATTTATGCATAAGAAAAAATTGCACAGGCAAAATGTCTGTACATTAGCAGGCAGGCAGGCATTCCCCCTTGTTACTAGCTTTAGATAAGTAAATCCTGAGATTTCATCAAGACATTCTTTAAGAGCATAGCATATGGCTTGATAATTGGAGCACAAACAGATAACTCAGCTATAATTTTTTTATGACAGACTGAAATAGGGGCCATAAGTGAAAAATATTCCATTTTTCCTGGAGAGTAAGAAAGTAAAAGAAGAGAGTAACTCAAGTCCTGTTCACTCTAATTGCCAAGATACTCCAGGGGTTCTACTTAATTTATAACTGCTTAATTTTTTTCCCCCTCTGCAACAGGGGTCAAAGAAAGTTTCAGCTATAAGTGAACTTTCAAAGTCAGATTCACATTTCTACGCCTTACATAACCCATGAAGACAATCATTTAATGTCAAGACACTTAAAAATTTGGAAAGGATCGATTATGTTTCTTTTATTATCTTCAAAAAGCCACTACTGCTTTCAGGCAGGTCACCTTTCTTGGGAACTGCACATCCAAAGGCATGTTTCTACTAATGGCATGTTCAAGACACCAGCCGCTACTACCAGAGAGATAGGGGTTTGTGAACTGACTCCTCCACTTTTGAACTCTGACCTTCAAACAGAGGAAGCTCATCAATTGTGGGTGGTGAAAGAAAGTGAATTGCTCATGGCCGTATCTCCTAACCCGCAGGGAATCTTCTGTTGCCCAAATCTTTCTACAGTGACATGAATTTGTAGGAAGAATGCTTCTGTTGAATTTTGAAAAAAGAAATAAAAGCATTTTTCAAAGTGATAGAACAGGAGGAAAAATAGTCCTTCAATGATGTAGGTACATAGGACAAACATGAGAGGAACTCAATGGTTATATTAAGGTTTTTCTTATATGTTTGGAATAAATGTGATGTTAACTGGATTGCCTAGTTTTTTCCTCCCACGTGGCTTTTTTCATAGAGCGACATGTCAATTTCTTCATGCAAGTAAAGTAATTTCAATGCAATCTGCTAAATGGGTTTTACTATGATGCGTTACTGATGAGATCATTGCTGACTGCCAAATCAGCCACATATTTCATTAGAATAAAGAGCCATGGAAGAAACATACATTAGTTGATTAATGAAGAAAAAAATGGATAAAGACAAAAATTCTGTAGAATTGTGTACTAAAATAGCAAAAGGACTATGACTTAAAATCAACAAATGAGAAAGTATGACTAGGTCTACCTGATTGTGATTTAGATTTTAAGAAAGGAGGAATAACCCTTCAACAATAGTAATGCTTCTGTCATGGAAAAATGCTGCTGGAATACTTTAATATTTCAGATATAATATTTTCATTTAGTAAAATTAGAGATCTTTAGAAAATTATGCTGAATGACAACATAGCATTCTATTATAAATAAAAATCAAAATATAATTGGTGTTGTAACAAGAGGGTTTTTATTAATGTCACATTAAGAAATGCTGTGCAGCAAAGAAAAAAGTCTAAAAAATCTTCTGCCATATTTAAAAATAGATGAACAGAATATCCTAAACCAATTATCTTCTGAGCCTTGAAGAGGGAAAAAAAAATTAACTGTAACATTCTAAAGCAATCCCCATTGAACTGTCATTTAGATATCCAGTAATTTTTCTTTTCTCTTTGATAATAATTATCAAGGTGTCTATATCTTTGTAGAAGCTTGGCTGAAATTCCTGTCTGAATATTTACTCTTACAGAAATTTGGAGGTTAAGTGACACTGCTTTAGAGAATTTAGAACAGATAAAATTAAAATGCCAACCACCACTACAGTAACTTGTCTTCCTTCTGTTATCCTCCCCAATGCCAGACTTCTCCATCATTTTGGGAAAAGCTTTTATCTAATACCCCACATCAATCATCTTCAATTTATCTCTTTACTTTATCTTAAATCACTTGCCTAGTTTTGTTACTTCTTTCTGTCTCTTACATTTTCCAACATTTCTCTGCCCACAGTACAAATGCCCTAAGCTAATAATTAATCATTCCTTGGCATAGACTCTTATTAGTCACTGTGGTAATATTTGACAAAATCCTGGACTCGAAGACAGGAAGATCTGTATTCAAATTCTGCCTCAGATAACTTACTGTGTGAACCTGGCCAAGTCACTGAACTTCATTGGGTCTCAGTTTCCTCATCTTTAAAATGAGGGCTTTGGACTTGAGGACTTCTAAGCTCTCTTTCAGCTCTAAATCTATAATGTTAAGATACTGTGGCGCTCCAACCTTCCTCACTAATGTCCACTTATTCCCTAGCATCAGAATCGTAGACCCTCAGCGTTGTCAAGAATTTCCAAAGCCATCTAATAGGATCCACACCTCAACAACAATCCTGTTTCACAATATCCCTGAAAAGAGTTCTTGTTATCTCTGCTTGAAGGCCATCAGCATTGGGAAATTAAGTATTTCCCAATGCACTTTTGGATACTTTGGATTGTTGGGCAATGTTTCCTCATGTCAAATGAAAATCTAACTCTGTACAGCTAGCACCAATCGTTGCTTGTTCTGACCTCTAGACTTAGAAAAACAAAGCTAACCCCACTTCCCAATGACAGCCTCAGCAGCATTGCCTACTTTGGCCATTATATTGATTGTATGCCCTCCCTCCTCTTCAAACATTATAGTACTTTTCCATTGTCAAATGAATGAAGTCTTCAGAGATAAAAAACAGAAAACGGACCAACTGACTTAATAGTTCACGTGTTAAGATTCTAGAATTGCACATTTTTATTTTGAAACCCTTCATTGGGATGTACTGAAAACAAACTGCACTTGCTTTGTCTTCTCCAGATTCACAACTTAATCTACCTCCACTGTTTGTTTTGCAAGTTTTACTTCAAAGATTGACCCTACTGCATAGTTTATCATGGCTCAATTTCCCAAATGTTCAAAGAGTTCCTATTCTTCCCTCCAGTAGGAAGCCTTTTAGGTGTGATCTAAAAATCAGCTTCCTCTCACAGCCGCTGCATCTGGCTGCTGGATTTTGGGACTTCTCCGATTTCCACCATACCCCAGGAAGTTCATTATTGGGAAAACCTAATGATATTGCAAGTTTCCATCAGCCTGGCACTTCCTCATGTGTGTGTTGTCTTGCAGCCACCCACCCATCCCCATTAGAACATAAGCTCCTTTCAGGTCAGGAGACTGTTTTTCTTTTGTGTATTACATCTCCAGCTCTTAGCAGAGATGGGAACATAGTAGGGCGCTTAAAAAATATTTTATTGATTGACATAGAACTTTCTTAGCACTTCTATGTGATCACCACCAAAATTATATATACGCTCTTATTTTCAGCCCCTAAATATGTAGTTATCCTTAAGTGGTGGTATGTTTTAAACATACTAATCTGTGTACTGGACTAATGTTTTGCATCTAAGGTTTGTGGTCGGTTATCAAACATTTTTCCATTTCAGCTTGTCTGCCTCGCTCTGAAAACTCCTAAAGAGAAGGCACTGTGATGCAGGGGTGGGGAACCTGCAGCCACGAGGCCACATGTGACCTCCAGGCCCAAGGTTCTCCATCTTGCATGCACTATGTTTTTGAAATCTATTTTGCATAGTGCCTAGCCAAGTGTCATGTAAAGCTAAGCACACTTTTTTTTGTAAATAATGAATTTATGTTTCACTAACTAATCCACTAGTTAACTAATTAAAGGAGGCCATACTACTGTTTCATAATAAAAAAGCTGATTAATGCTTATTGGACAAAATAAGTGAAACTTGCATTGTCTGGTGGCTATGATGGTAGTAATTGTTCAATATTAACTATTTATCTCATCTTTGCTAATCTTCTGGGGGATGAGGTGCAACCACAGAGTTACTCTGATTTGCATTTCCTAATTGATAGGCCTTGTTCCTAATTGATAGGCCATCAACAGAGATATGTTCTAGTTACTGAAAGTCAAGAAGTGTTCCTATCAGAAAGAGCACAAAAAGTCTCCCCCAAACACTAGAAGCTTTCCCCAAAAGAGTAAAACAAGGATACCTCTTTTCATGCTAAGATTGCTTGACACTGTTTAGAAATGCATGTGATGGTAACAATAAAACAAAAGAAAGAATTTAAAGTCATAAACAAAGACAGAAAGGAGAGAAAATTATCCCCATTTGCCAAGATGATGGTACATAAAATCAACAAAGAAACTGAGACAATCAATGATGTAAGTAAAGTAGTAGTTCACAAAGGAAGCACACAAAAATCAAAAGCATTTCTACATAGGAATAACAAATCTCATGAGAAATTAACAGAAAGGGAAATCCCCTTCAAAATAACTGTAAGATGTATAAAGCACTTAGGAGTCATCTATCTACCATGGAATAGTCAGGGCCTGTAGAACTACAAAGTAGTCTTTAAAGAAATAAAAAACTTAAATAACTGAAAGGCTATACAATGCTTACAGATGATCCATGTCTATAGAAAAATTAATACCAACTGTATTAACTCACAAATTGAGTACTAGACACATTGTACTATCAAGATAATAAGCAAAAAACTAGGCAAAATAGTACCAAAATTCATTTGGAGGTGTGGATTCTCAAGGAAAACAATGAAAAACAGTTGGAATGAATGGCTAAAAGCATTTCCAGACCACAAAGTATACTATTAGGCAATAATCATCAAAATTATTTGGTACGAGTTAAATAAAAAAGGACAGATCAGTGAAATAAATGAGATAAGGATGAATTACAATAACCCATCTTTTGATAAACCCAACATAAAATTCTTGCATAAGAACTTTCTTTGACAAGAATAGTTGCTGAAAAGATATTTAGAAGTAATTTGGTTTAAATCAACACTTTATAGCATATAGAATGGTAAGCTCAAAAGGGATACAGGACTGAAGAATTAAATATCACACCACAAAATATTAAAAAACAACCAGATCAATTATTTTTCAGAATTATGGCTATGGAAAAAGATCTCAAAGAAGGGATACAAGTGTTTGTAAAAGAGAAAATAAAAGTGATTATATGAAATTGAAAAGCTTTTGTACCTATAAAATCAATGCTACTACAATAAGAAGTGAAGCAGTAAATGGGGAGGGGTTGCATCAAATATCTCTGATAAAGGTCTGGTGCTCAAGATTATTATTATTAAAAATAATAAACAGTACCTACAGTGTGCCAGGTAATGCGCTAAGCACTTTACAAATACTGTCTCATTTTACCCATATAATAATTGCTGGGAAGTAGGTACTATTATTTTCCTCATTCTACAGATGGGGAAACTGAGGCAGAGGTTTAAATTATTTGCCGAGGGTCACATAGCTAATAAGCATCTGAGGCTAGATTTGAATTCAGGTCTTCCTGACTCCAAGTCCTGCAATCTATCCACTGTGCCACCTAACTGCCCCTAGGGAATTAAATAAATATATAACACCAAAAGCCATTCCCCAATGGTTAAGTGTTGCAAAGATATCAACAAAAACGTCTACAAAAAATTGCAAACCATTAACAAGTCTATAAAATCCTGTTCCAGAACACTAAAAATAAGAGAAATGCAAATCAAAGTAACTCTGTGATTGTACCTCACACCAAGAAGATTGTCAAAGATGATATAAAAAGAGTGATAATCATTATTGGGAGGGGGTTGTATGAAGACATGCTGATAAATATACTATAGGTTTAGAAGCTTGTTGGTCAAAGCATTCTGGGAATTGTGCTAAGAAAGTGACTAAAACATTTGTGCCTTCTGACCTAGAACTCCCTCTGCTAGACATAAACCCCAACAATGTCAAGGATAGAAAGATAAACTGTACCCCCCAAATACTCATAGGAATTTTTTTGGGGGTGGGGGCTCGGCAATCGTGGTTAAGTGACTTGCCCAGGGTCACACAGCTATAGTAAGTATCTGAGGCCAGATTTGAACTCAAGAAGATGAGTTTTCCTGACTTCAGGTTGGGCACTCTATGCACTATGGCACCACCTAGCTAGCCTTAGTAAGTGCTTATTGATTGACTGGTAGATTGAAAATGACCAGATATAAAAATGTACCTCCCTGCCTTTTTTGCAGAGGTGAGGGATTCTGGAGATGGAGCACAGCATAAACTGTCAGACTTGACTGGTGTGTTGGGTTAATTTTGCTGAAATGCTTTTTTCTCCCTCTTTTTGTTCTTTATGAGTCCGCTTTCTGGGGCTTTCTGGGTGAGGGAATTAGGAGGGATACAGTTGGAAAAGAAGGTGAAATGAAAACAAAAGATGTAAATTAAGCTTTTTAAAAAGCCCCCTCCCCCTACAAATTCACAGGTCAGTGGGCATTTTTTTCTACACCAAGATACACACCAAATGCCACAGTCATCTGTACTGACATATGCAAAAACTTTCAGCCAACAAAGACAGCATTTCTCCAAACTACTCCCACCCAATCCGATGGACAGATGGCTAGGGACCCATTAGACCCATTTCCATTTCATTTTCCTTTCCAAAAACATATTAGATGATATGTTTTTTATTACTTCCATTTATGTAATATTACATATTAGAAATTTTTAAAAAATTCGATCTTTATTTTTATTAGTCTTCATAATTTCTGGCCCATGGGAGTCACCCCCATTTTACAGAAAAAAAAGAAAAACTATTATATTTGACATATTCTTTTCCCTGTAGAGGATCTCACAAAATTTAGAGACGTTAGAAATTTAATTGCTGCCATGGGAGAGAATTGATTTGGGTAGCAGTGGATCGTGACATCACTCAATGAATCAGGCAAGAGAAAGCTGATTATGAAAAGTGGCAGAAAGTTCTTATTTACGCAAAAAACAACTTGCTAATCAGCAACGATGAGGAGCGAACCTTAGAAAAGGGTACATGACTGTTGGATATTTTTTTAATGGGATGCAGTTTCAGTTGCCTAAGTTTAGGAGGGATTCTCTTTAAAAGGAAATTCTCAAACTTGAGGACCATTATTTGATTAGGTGCAGTTTTCATCAGTGCTAGTCTGATTAGATTTAATAAACTAAATTTGTGCTACTTGGCATCTAAGAACAGAGAAGAGAATTTTTTTAAAATAGCTTATAGTTAACCAAGCTAACAGAGCCTTTTAATGTGTAACATATACTTAATGGAGGCACATCTCCTTTCCACTACCACCATTTACCTTACCAATGAATGCTTTCTTTCTGCTCACATAGCCAAAATTATCTAATCAAGGATTCATTGATATGCTCAGTAACATGACACTTTAGGAGTCCAGGAAGGATGTGAACATGGAGATGTTATAACAACTATTAAACAACTGTAAATAGGGAGGAAAAAACCTCACCACAGCCGCAGATTAAATTTTCACTATGTAAGAAAGGGTGATTGTACCTCCCAAGATGAAAACATTGGGTTTCAAATATCATCCACCAGGAGTTCAACAAAGTGACATAGTACAGATTTACTTTTTCTTAAAAATTAAAAAAAACCTTCCAAAAATAAAGTAGCATTTTAGTTATTACATGTATACTCAATTTAAGTAGCAGAAGATTAGCAGATATGCAGATCTAAATGATTATATTCAATCATAGTATCATTTGGCTCATTCACCCATGCCATTTTTCTTTGATAAATAAACTCTCTATCTGCAAAAGGAGGTCAATGAACAATTCCCATTCTACATTGTTTTGTTTTGCAAATCCTCATATACTTTATTTGGATCATAGTCACATGAGGATTCAGATCACACTAACCCCAGTAACCCTAAAATTTCAAATGCAAATAACATGCGAAGTATGTAGACAAGCAGACACCCCCACCCCCCACCCCTTTTGGCTAGACTGACTCCATTATCAATAAAAATAAGAAGTTAAAGCCAGAAAAGACAACATGCAATTCTGATTTTTCTAGATGCTTAACAATTTAGGTTTTAAAATCATCAGTGTCCACTTAACATGTTTTTGAGAGAGTATTTTACACAGCACCTCCTCCTCTGTCACCCTGCTTGACTACATTACTCCTAATTCCTGCTCTGTGCATTTTAATGCATTATTGTTTCATAATACAATACTACAAATTGCAAATTACATCTGGCTCAAGGAGTGATTATGAAAAATATGATCACTGCTGCCTTTGCTCGAATAACTCTGATAATAATGAGAGATTGATTGAGCTCTAAGCAGCCCGAATGATGAGGGGGTCAATTTGAACACTTCCTATTAAGCTTCTTTTGTTAAACTCAACACTTTGCCAGGTCAGAGGCAAATAATCATACTACCTCTGGTTACCATGGTTTTAGTCCTCCCAAGGCATCGAAACAATTCAGTAAATGGTACTGCCCAAAGGCAGACCTATAAGAAATGCTAATGAGACCTGGGTTATAAAAACACATCCATTTACACTAGCACTCAAAAGAGGAAAAGATAAAAGTTGGAATGACATTTAACCGCACACCTTTTCCCATTAGGAAGGTGCACTCCAAAGCAGGAGTGGTCCCCAACATCAATATGGTAAAATTGAACCAGTCTGTATGCAAATATGCATATACCATATAAATGATTAACTACAAGCCAAGCACATGTTGCACTAAGTTCATTAACAAGCAAAAAACTTCCTTAAAGTACGACTACTGTCCTGTAACAAAAAAGTATGTAATGATCAGGATTATAGTACTAGCTATTCAACAAAGTGCCAAGCACTAAGCTAAGAAATACAGAAACAAAAACAAAAATGGCATCTCATTGTATCCTCACAACGAACCTGGGAGGTAGGTGCTATTATTATCCCATTTTACAGCTAAGGAAATTGAGACCAATAGAGGTTAAGTGACTTCCCAGGGTCACACAGCTAATAAGTGAATGAGACAAGATTGGAAGTCAGGCCATTCTGCCCAGGTACCGCTCTCTATCCACTGTGTCTCCCTCCTGACTCAAGAGGAAAAGTGCTAATAACTACCAACAACCATCAATATTAAAAGATAGCATTATCTCAAATGTTTCCCTCATCCTCTGTGTTTACAGAACCACACTGAAGAGTCAAAAAGAATAGGTCATAGTCACTGGGAGTTTAAAACATGTACTCCTTCTCAGCATTTCTCCTAGAAATTCTGAAAGATTAAAACTTCCCTAAAGATCTCATTATCTAAAAAAGTGAGTTTGTCAGCACTTTTTTCTGTTGATACTAGGAAATGATCTTTGCTGGTTCATGTTTCCTAGAGAATGCCCTCTGAAGAGTAAATTAAGAGCTTTGTAATATTATTTCATTTTTCATTTTCATTCTTTTCATTAAAATTGATTTGCATATTCAATTTTTACATTCAGACATCCCAGTGCCCTAACTTCCCCCAGATGATTGCACTGGCAAAGTGCCATGGGCTCAGAGGTCATCACATAATGGCAAAGGGAAGGCAGGTTTGCTCCATGTTCATGTGCAGGTAGAGCCCATAGACACAACTAGCTCCAGTCAATAAAACAATTGTGATGGAACCTTGTATTTGATGCCCACAAATTGTCTGGACCACAACTTCCTTCTTAAAGTTCAGGATCACATAAGGTCAAATAGATGATTTAGGGGAAAACTGCATTTTTGGTACCCTTGGGTCCTGCTGACTTCAATATGTGCAGGAGATGATAGGGCACAGAAAATGACAGTGCATGGCCCTTTTCCTGAAAAAGCCATTGTTAGCCCTTCCTTTTCATATGAGAAATTATAAGAATGAATATTGTTCTTTACGCAATGGTAGCTAGCACTGCAGTCAGCCATGAAGATTCTCACCACTGGGATGCTAACAAAAAAACAGCAGCAAAGGGTCAGAATGGAGTATCCCTATTGTACTCTCTCTTATTAACATATCCCTGTAAAAGAAAAGGAACATTAGATCCCACAAATGTCATCTCTCCATGTTTCTCCTTAATGGACTTTCAATAATTCACTACGTGTTTCTAATACATGCCTCCTTCCTTTGAGTGCTAGCCTAGAATCCTTCTCAGGCAAGCCTCTCATGCCATCTCCTACTAACTGTCACTCCTGACCCTCCTTCTTGTGTGGTCTCTGCAACCCCAGGGAACTTAGAAGCACAAAAGAAAGTGGGAGTTTGTTTAAAACAAATAAACAGATTTAAAAAGGGAACACCAAACAGACTCAGCTGGAAACTGCAGATCAAATTTAGACTGATATTAGTGGTCTGAACCCTTACTCGTTAGGGTTTCTTTTGATGGATGCAATTGTGCCCCTTTCTCCTGGTTGCATTTGGAACCAATGTCTAAACTTAATAACCCCAGTTGCTTCAAGGCATAGTTTTTATATCTGAGTCAAGAAAGATAGAAACGACATGTAACTTTTTATCCTGGGAGATCAAAACACTTTCTCAACGCAGTAATTCAGGAAGCCTCGACTTACCGGAAACTGCTGACAAAGCTTTTCCTGGTTCGTAAATTGCTTGTGTGTACTTACTTACACTGCATCAATTTGCATTCACTTATATTACTTTCTGAGTATTTTTAAAATACATCCATGAGGATGTACTTTCAACAAAACTGGAAATTACTTGAAATCTGGGGCAACTTTGTTGCTTAGATCCTTTTCCATTTACATTCTCATCCCCCTCGTACAGAGTCCTCTGCTCAGTGAGCAATAAGTAAATAGTGTTTACCAATTGACCTATAAAGATACGATGAAACAAAGCTCAAAAGCATTTGAGGAAATATTTTAGGTTCAGATATTGAATTAAACCGGTCAAAGTACAGGTTTTTTGGAAGGAAGCTTTTGTTTCTTTCTTTAAGAAGGGAGGGGTGAGGATTCAAGATTTCCAGGTCGGCAAGCCAAGATCATAGAAAGAAGATGATGAATCAGTGGCAGGCATATTGATTCCCATCCTCCAATCTATGCCACGGACATCTATATTGTCTTCTATGATAGATGGAGAAAGCATTTACCTACTCTGCTTGGTCAAGGAAAAAGATTCAAGGCAGATATGAGCTCGGAGATAGACTTTGAAGCCAGCAAACCTTAAGAAAATCTACTACTGGTGTGGCACAGTACAGAGCTGAGACACAAGATATTTTTTTCAGGGTCCTTAATGAAAAGAATGTCCTGTCTATGATTCAGCTCAATTTCACAAAAATGTATTACCTCATCTGTAAAAATGAGAAGGTTGACCTTACTGAGGTCCCTTTTAGCACTAGATTTTTGTTTCAATAATTTTACTATTTATTCAAGACACTAGGCTAGTGCTTTGTCTGAGGACACGGCAACAGAAATAAACCTGTCCCTTTTCTCTGAAAACTTAAATTCTAAGGGGAAAGGGATGGTGCAATATGTACACAATAAATAATTACAAGGAAATTTTAAGTAGGAGTATGAAAACTTGGAGAATGGAGAAGGCTTTGAGGAAGAGGAAGCATCCAAGCTAGATTTTAAAAGAAGATAAGGGTTCTGAAAACCATGGATCCTCAGTCACAGATGAATTCCACAATAAGAAGGAATGGGATCTAGCTGCATTCTTTCATATAAACCCCTTGGGGGAGGAGATATTCAATTCATTGATCCACATAATTAGAAACTAACTGAAGTGACACAGATCTTTTCCATTTTACAAGGAAAAGGTAGGTGGTTCCTCTCGGTGGAAGGGGACTTTCCAGCTACCCACTATGGTTAGTTATTGGCATTTCCCACTCCTGGAGATAAACAAAGTTATTTCATAAGCCTGGCTCATGCTGTCCCATGGCTCTCACCCTGCCCAAAACAAACACGCAAAAACTAAACTCAAAACCTTTAAGACCTAGGAATGTGACTTCAAAATAAGTATATGAAAAAGGTTCAGATAATGTTTATAAACCAACACCAAAGTTAGGGACACTGTAAACTTCCTTCAAGTTATCCTTCCTCCAACTCCAAGAAAGCCATTCTGAGCTGCCATTTCTGGGTAAGAGCTAGGCAGAGTATATTCATTTAGAATTCATAGGTTCCCAAAATGGGAGGTGCTAGAATGATACACGGGGGGGTAGTAACCTTGGGTGCAACTGGGGGGGGGCATCAAATAAAAATAAGGGGGCAATGGAAGCATAAGGAAAGAAAAGATAAGAAAATTTTGAAAAATTATTCGTGCATGTTTCATCTGTTGTGTAACAGAGTTAAAGTTGTAGTGATTACATTATTTTCCAAATAAACACACAAAATGCAAGTTATAAGCAATAGTTATATAACTATTATATAACTAATAGTTATATAACCACTATAGTGGTTAAGTACACCAAGAGGTCTTAACAAGCAAGTGTTGGTAGGCAAGCATGTTGCACATTGTCCAGCATGCATCAGCAAGAATATATGTGTGTGTAATGATTTGTTTACAATATGATACTATATGGTTACATGATGCAATACTGCATCATCAAAATTACAATGCAGGAAAAAACTTAGAAATTTACAATAAATTATTAAATTTAAGATGTCATATTTAAAAAAAATTTTTTTTGAAATGATGCATATTAAAAAAAACATTAAGGAGTTAAAGAAAGTAGAATTCCAGAGGGATGCTGAGTAATTTTTTTTTTAAAAGGGGACAGTAGACCAAATAAATTTAGGAACCTCTGATCTAGATTCTCTTCGCAACATGATTAGCATTTCTCACCAGATGAGGGTCCCTCTCTAATTCTTTTCATTAAGCAGTGTAGTACAATAGAAAGAGCTATAGTTCTAGAGTCTGAGGATCAGGGTTCAAATCTTGCCTCTAACATGTACTGCCAAGGTGAACATGGGTATTTAACTTTTTGGGGCCCCAGTTCCCTTATCTACAAAATGAGGAAGTTGGAATGTATGGCAAGTTGCCATCCAATTCTAACTTGGTGATTCTAAGACTCAGAGCAGTAAGAGTTCCTGGCAGAAAGTGGCCAGTTTAGTAAAGACCAACCTTGACCTGTCAAACCATAATCTTAATTGCAACTAGAAAGACCTTGAACAATACGCTGTATAAGGAAGTTATAGAGCTCTGAAGATGACAAGTAGCCATCTCTTTGCTATATTCTGCTCCAATCTCCTGAATGAGGAGAGGAGCTGTGCTATTCAGCTGGATTGTTTGAACATGGTATAGAGAGCTTTTAAGCACTATTCCCAAAGGTGAGTTGGTATTATGCATTAAGTCCACATGATGCTTTTCCTACTCATTTATATTCTGAGAGTACTGATAAGTCCTCTTTCTTAATAGCACCACTTTTTTCTCCCTAGTCTTTCACTGGATTCAAGCAGTGAGGGGGCTTTTCAAGTGTCAGGAAGACAACCAAAGGTTTAAAACCATACACAGTTAGTTCAAAGTCAGTGGAAAAAATGCTAAAGACAAGAGCAACAGCTAAATTAGCCAAGTGAAATTAAACAACTAAAAAGTGATGCTATCCATTTGAGCCAATGCTGACAGATGAGCTAAAATGGACTAAAAGCATTAGAAACAACAGGAAAATAAAAACCCAAGAGTTGAAGAGGATTTTCATTTTCTCCTCATTGTTTCTGATGCTGTTTGGGTCGTTTCCAGTTGATAAATGGAGACTTGCTTTATACCCTTTCTATTCTCATTTTTGCAGCTAATAAGGTCCTTCTCTCTAATTATGCTTGCTTTTCTATCAGCTGCATATGCATCATCCACTCAGAACCATGGAGGACATTTTTAAAGGAAAAAGGCAGAAGGGGTATTATTAGAAATGAACTACAGGAGTATATTGAGAAAAGATGTGATGAGACAGGAGCCTAAAATTAAAATTCTGGTCTAGTAACTTCTATGCACTAGACAAAGTATAGGGTGTAGTTCCAGGAAGGACCAAAAAAAAAAAAAAGTTTGCCTGTATAAGGACAAGACAATGAATCTATGAACTTTCATTAAAAGTTTTCCATAAACCGTATTTTTTTTGTCTGGCATATATAATTATTAAACACACTAACATGAGTAGACCTGTTTAAAATCTTCGTGTTCACTCATTTTAAATAATGGAATTAATCTCTATCTATGACCACATAGCAATAACTAGGCAATTTTCTTTCTGAATTGAAAACATTACTAAACCCATTGTACATTTACCATTTCCTTCTTAAAACAGGATATACCCTTCCATTACTTCATATCTTCCAAGTTACTCATTTTAATGTTGTCACCTGCAGTACAAATAACTTCTCGGTTCAGAAATGGCCTCAAAAAGGATCTTAGACACAGTAGATAATGATATTAAACAAGCTTATAAGAGGTACCATGGTATAGGAAGTTTCAGGAGAGGTCAAAGAACTGAAATTATGGTAGTTTTCTGCTTGCCAAGTCACAAAAGGTTATTTCTGCCAATAGCCTAAAAGAACTACATTAATTCCATGAATGTAATAACTGTTAATCATAATAGCTAATGTTTATATACCACTTAGTATGAGCCAAGCACTGTGCTGAGTGCTTTACAACCATTATCTCATTTGATCCTCATAATAACCCTGGGATGTCGGTCTATTAGTATTCCAGTTTTACAGATGAGGAAACTGAGGCAAAGAGAGGTTAATTGACTTGCCCAGGGTCTTATAGTGTCTATGGCTAGATCTGAACTCAGATCTTCCAGATTTCAGGCCTAGGGCTCTATCTACAATGCCACCTAGCAGATCTAGTATTGCTAATGTACGTATCCTCCCCCAACAGTGTAGATAGCAACCTCCTTCTTATTTTCTGAGCCTCTTATGTATGTCTTTCTCAGGGAGTATTTGGAGCTAGCAGTAAAGGAGATTTGGTTTCAGGGCCGATAAGGTGAAAACTCATCTATTGGAATTCATTGTTCCAGGGCTCTGAAGGACACTCTTTTACACGATTTCACACTGGTAATTTACTGCTGCCTACTCATGGTCCTCATGTGCCCATCCACTGGGCATCAGATGGCTATAACTTTAATCCTTCAGACACTTTGATATTCCAAGACAAGCAGCCACCACCAAAAGAACATTGTTGTTAAAGGGATGGGCTTTATACCCCCAAAGAGATCAAAGAAAGAGGCAAAGGACCTCTATTGTGCAAGAACATACACATATGTATGTATATGTGTGTACACACGTATACATACATATGTGTATATATATCTATACACACATTGTATGGACAGATAGAGATAGAGGTATATATACAACTGTCTATATTTGTTCAATTAGTGGTAGAAAATAACTGGAGACTAAGGGAGTGGCCATCCATGGGTGGATGGCTGATCAAATTATGATACATAAATTTAATGGCACTATTGCGCCAGAAGGAATGATGAAAGGGACAGTTTTAGAGAAACCTGGAAAGAGATGTTTGAATGGAAACAGAGCAAGCTAAACAGAACCAGGATAACATTTTATACGGCAATAACATTACAAAAAAAAAAAAAACTTTAAAGACTGAAGAACTCTGACCAATGCAATGACCAACCATGATTCCAAAGGACATATGATGAAGAATGCTACCCACCTCCTGAAAGAGAGGTAATGGACTAAATATGCAGAACAAGACACATATTTTAGAACAGATAATGTGGGGCATTTGCATTGCTAGACTTTTTTTATCCCCCAATGGTAGGAGGAGATAGGAAGAAAAAATAAATGCTTATTAATAGAAAAAAAAATTTAATTTTAAAAAGAGCTTTGTTTTACTCCCTATTTTGCCAATTTTTAAACTAATGCACATTCACATTATAAAAAGTGAATAATGATGCCATGAAAATATTCAAGTTTAGAATTCTCCAAACCAGAGCCCATTATTTTAAAAGGAAGTACAAATCTGGTAACATCCATATACCTTTATATCATATAGGTCCTGGGAAATAAATAAAAAGGCAATGAATAGGTTTGCTGATTTATAAGATGCTTTTTTTTAAAAAAAAAAAGATAATTCAAAAGTTGATATTCAAACCAAACAAGTGACTCATTTGACTCAAATACTTTTGAAGTTTTACACATAGAAAACTGGAATGGGGCAGCGGGTTTAGAGTAACAAATGTCATCAAGACCCATCATCCTCATCTCTGTCTTTGGAGAGCCCCGCAAACCACACAACATTATATGCTAGAAACAACAAAATAGGAAATAATACAATGCCTGGTCAAGAAATTTCACCACCAAAGGTCAACAATAATTTTGTAGCTTAGGAAAGGAACAAGATGAAGGAGCTAGAGCAAAACCAAGAATCTGAGAGTTTGGCATTACAGCTTGTTCTGGTAATAGCTAACCAAAAACTCAACTCTGCTGTAATGTCTAATCAATGAATAAATATTTATTAAGTGCATACTCAGTGCCAAGCCCTGTGCCAAGTTCTGGGGATACAAAAAGAGTCAAAAGACAGTCCCTACCCTCAAGGAGAATGCATTCTAATGATCCCTCCTAATTAGCAAAATATGAAAATCTATAATTGATAATACCTGAAATTAAAATGCTACACACATCACTTCTACCCTGACATTTGTTATTATAAACATAAACATCCAAAATTATGAAGCTTTCTTTACTGGATAATTCTTCCCCAAACAAAAGGGAAAAAATAGTTTGCTTTTTAAAACTGGACTCAGTACATGATAATTTTGTGGTATTTGCAAAAAGAACTGGGTCTTGGAGTATGCATTGCAAGGACTTTTTTTTTTTTTAGCAAGGGTATTATCAGCCCACAATGCTTAAAAAAAAATAATTGTACATCCTACTTTGCTAGCCCTGAAAACAACCTCTGGCCTGTAGTTTAAAACAATTTTTTTTTGGTCAAGTGAGTAATAAAGTGCCAACTGCATTTATTTTATCACCCATGTGATTTGTGTGTAGGACTGGTAACATTTTATGGGGACTGGTATATTTATGATGCTTATTTTCAAGGCTGCCTAACACTGCTGTTGACAGGGTAGTATGGGGGCAGGAAGGGGCTTATGTTAAGAGAATGAAGTTGCTCCCTTGAGATGCAATCATGGATAGGAAGCACACAAAAGTTACCCCTGCATCAGCTAACTGCCTTTGCTGCCAGAAGCACCTATCTAGGGAATGCACTTCATCAAGGTTCACTTCATAAGCTGAAGCATTCTCTGGCTCTGTACCTATAGCTCGTGTGAGCAAATTTGCAGAGGAGCTGTAAAAGCTAATCTTTAATGTTATACTCATCATTAAGTGCCGAAATATTATTGCCCATCAGGAGGTTTAACTGCTAGTTTGCAAATATACTTACCTGAATATCATGAAAGAATGCTGCCTACTAGTCAAATAAAGCCTATTGGAGGGCATTCACCCTTAAGCTGGCGCTGCAGGGACAACTCTATGAGCAGAGAAGAGTGCTCTGCTTAAATTACTAACACACACCATACTACTGCGCCATTTTGTGCTGAGCAACTGCTGCTACATTCCAGAAATAACAGAGGATTGATTTTCCTCTTCTTGTTTTCGTGCCTATAATAGTGGGTCAAAACCTCACTTTGATGTAACTGCCTAATAATCAACACCAAAATCAGTGGATTAAATCAAGCACATGCTCCTCTTTTCTCAGATAAAGTGACTTTGCTAAAGCAAAGCTCTGGCCATGCTACATATCACCCCTCAATGGCTCTTTATTACCTCTAACATCAAATATGAACTGCTCTGTTGGATATTTAAAGCCCTTCCCACGCTGGCTTCTTCCTAATTTACTGATTCTGTGCATTTGCACTGTGTATCCACCATGTTTGGGATGCTCTCCTTTTCTCTTCTCACCTCTGACTCCTAGTGTCCCTGGCTTCCTACTCAGTTAAAAACCCACCTTTCAGATCAAATGCTTCTGCAGGAAGCATTTCCTGGTCTCCCTTAACCTTCCTTGCCCCTTCCTTCTAAGACTACCTTTAGTTTACACTGTGTATATCTTCTATATAGATAGATACACTATATTTATATATACATTGTATATATCTTCTATGCAGATATTTGGTTATTATTGGTTATGCAGTTATTTGTATGTGGTCTTCCACATTAATATCCAAGCTCCTTTAGGAAGGGGGTCAAGTTTTTGCTTGTCTTTGTGTTCAGTTCTTAGCACAATGCCTTGTACATACATAGTAAGGGTTTAACAAAAGCTTGTTGGCAGAAAATCCACTCAATCACTAAAAATTGCTTGTGTTCCAAATAGTAAATCTAATGTGAGAAAGGAAATCCAAATATCAGCTACATTCCGAGAAAATTCTAAGAATTCCAGAGCTGAACCTGGGACCCTCTTTTTCTAATGACATAGTTAGAACAAATCTCACTTTATGCAAATAGTCAACTATCAGAAAGAAAACGGGTTGGTTTAAGTCAAATACACACTCTCATTTTCTCAAATAATGGCAATAACCATCTGTGTTACGAATAGAACATATCAGGAGCATTCCCAGAACGTTCTTAGTAATTCTAGAATTAAAACTTAAAATTGTATCCTGAAGATAGTGTGGTTATGGTGGAGATATAGAAGGAAGAAACAGAGAAGGATTATTTCTGTTCCAAATTATAGTGGTAGTGACTTAAGTTTTATAAAACCTACTCAAAATAAGTGATGGAATGACACTAGGAATTGTTTATATGTTGAAGATATAGGTTAATTTTTTTTTAATTCCACTGGGACAGTTGTAGAGGATAAAAAATTTTGAAGTTGTAAAAATGGGGATTCATCAAACTCCTAATCTGTATTAGGCATTGTGAGGGAAAGGAAATAGAGTAGGTACATTGTGAGAAAGAAAGACAAGAAAAAAAAGAAAAAAGGTATCCATTTAGAAACAACAGGAAGCCAGGTGTGATGGCACCGGATTCTCTGCCGCTTGTTGAGGAAGTGGAAAGCAGAGATAGAATAAGGACAGTGGATTATTTGAGTCTGGGAGTTCTGAGCTGCAATAGGGCTAAAGTTTATCAGGTATCTGGCTCCAATATGGAGCACCCCAGAAAGAGAAAACCACTAGTTTGCCTTAGTGGGGCAACTGACCCAATTCATAAATGGAACAAGACAAAGCTTCCAGATGGCCTGGAAAAGATAGGGAAACACAGTATTCAAAACAACAACAACAACAACAACAAATAAAAAAGAAATCAGTTTTCTTTCTTTAAGATATGAGATGACTGCCATAAAATGTCTTAAGTTGTCAGGTAGAGTAAAAAGTATATTTTTTTTGTAGGAGTAAAGGGTTCTGTGGACCCTAAAGAAATAGCTTTGAGGACAGGAAAGGAAAGAGTATAAAAATTGATAAGGAATCAGGAATCAAAATTCCTACATTGAGAAGTATCAGCTTCTAAAAAGTGAGCGAGGAAAATATTACAACCAAGCAGTGGGTACCACAGAGGGCAATGGGCACTACAGAGTTTTCTCAGTTCCTACAACTAACAACATCCATCTAAGTAATTCATCTCCGAGAGCAATCTAGTCTTTTTGAAGATTCCATCAAAAGAGAATGACCCAGAGGTATAAATGACTCTTATACTTAGGAATATGTCTCATGGAAGTAGCCCAAGTGATTGGCAAACCATTTTCCTGCAATTAAAAAAAAATGCAGATGGGAAGGAGCCAACTGGGAAAATTAACACAGAAAAAATATTCAGATATGTCCTTTATTTCAAGTGTAACCTTAGGCAACTTATTGACCATTCTGGGCTTTAGTGTCTTCAATTATAATGTGAAGAAGTTGAGTGAGATAATCTCCAAGGTCTCTAACAATAAATTCTATGATATTAAGTATGAATGCTTAAGATTGACTCAAAACTTTGCTGAGTCCTAGGATGGGACATGGGCAAATAAATTAACTAGCAATTTTCCTCAGGGATAGAATTCTGAGCATCAATTAAAAAAAGAAATGCATTTATTTTCATTTAATAATTCTGTATATTTAAATCCTAGGTACTGAAGTCATTGTTCCAAGGTCTCCAGCGCTAAGCTTCTACCACTCTGTTTGCCATTAAGTGGTTTTGTCCTTATGGGAGTAGAAAAAAGAAAACCTTAAAAAATTCACGAGTTAGATGACATGGAGAAGATGGCACAAGAGGAGACGTTTTCAAAAAGTAGAAGTTAGTAATGTACTTTAGCAATGACTTTTAGGGGCCTCAATTTTCCCCCAAGTAATTCCTAACAAGATCTTCTATCATGTAAGAAAGCTTTACTTTAGAATCTTAAGGCACAAACCTCTCCAGTATACAACTATATAGACTGACCTCCCAATTCAGGCCTACATAAAGGCAATGAACACATAAGGGACATTTGCCTGCTTGCTTCACCCAAATTCCACCAAATCGTCAGTTTGGGACTTTAAATGCATAGAAGCAGTGAAAGGGATAATTTAGGATTATGTCTTTATTTCCCACATATTTAAAGTAATCCAGACTAAAGGTATGGAGAATTTTAACATCAGTGCAACATGAGCAGCAATATGTGTAGTATACAGTAGCTTCAGCCCCAAGTCAAAGAACAATCATTAGGGGTAGTGAGTTTAAAATCAATCATTCTTCAGTCTCCTATCCAGCTCTAAACACAGGTATCATTCACTGTTACTGATGCCCCTTCAATACAAAGGGAACACAATAGAAAGTCCACTGTGAGAACTTAAAATGAAATACAAGGTGACTCCAAGAGTTAACTGTGAATTTGCATGTCTGAAGACCACAGACTGTTTGTTTTCATTTTTGTTTTAAATTAGGCATTCCTGTAGATTGCTTATCACTTCAAGTTTTGCTTTTTACAAGAGATAATACAGTTGATTAAATCTTCGCTTACGATTCAGTCAGTTTTTTACAGATATGTCAAATTAAAACAAGCTCAATGTTCAATTATGACAAAAGAATTCTTTAAAAAGATTATCATTGTTATGGAGGGGGTAGGGGAGGGAAGCAATTAGGATAGGGGCTGGACCAGTGATTTTACTGATTTAGGGAGTTCCCAAATAAGGAAACTCCATACACTAATGGAGATGGGCTACCACTCTGCATGTTAAAGCCTGAAAGAGTCGGTATACTGAGAGATTAACTGATTTGCCATGAGTCACAAAGACAGTTTGTGTCTGAGGTAAAAGTGAACTCGGGTCTTCTTTGCTTCAAGGGCGGTTCTCCACTGGCTACATCAAGGATAAAGTAGATGTTTAAGAACAGCAAAACGGCACGAAATGGGTGGTAAACAAATATTGTTTGAATTGAAAGAATTTGTAGCTATGGGGAAAATGCATTTAGCAGCAATATCATATTTTGGCCATTTTGCCACTACTACAAGCAAATAAAAATACAGAGAAGAGTGTTTCTTGTGTATGTTGTGGTGATTGTCATTAACAGAACCTTTCATCTAGTAGCTCTTTTGGTGATGTGATAGCATTTATTTGCTTTATTTTGTTAGAGAGAGTGAATAGTCACTAGCCTTCAATTTTCATGTCAATTACTGAAAAAAAAAAAAGTTCCCATTTTCCATACAGTCTAGAATTGAAATTGACTTAGAATCACAGAACTGTCAAAAATTTCTTTTACAAAAAGGTTTGCTTTACAGAGACTATAAAGAAGGTGTCATCCTTGACACCAGCATTCTATATTCATGCCACAGGTCTATGGAAAAGAAATGTTAAAAAACATTAAGGAATGTCAGAAAAGATCTTAGAAAGGCTCAGCTGTCATGCTTTGTGCCTCCTTTGACTTGCATTGCAGTCAGCTACAGGACGGAAGATGTCAGAGGTTGTCTATTTAAAACTACTAACAAGGAAAAGAAGACTAGTAGGAGAATGTTATTGTCTCCCACGGATTTGCCTTCACTAACTGGTCAGTCTGACACATTCCTAGATGTTAAAAACAGGAAGCCTTGTTTCAATTCAAATTAAAAGAAAACATACACTAACTTTATTTTCGTATTTACAATTCCAAGAATTACTCCAGAAAAAATCCAGCACTGAAGATACATAGAAGATAGTAATGTCTTCTCTCAGATTGACAAACTAGGAGGCATGTAAAATTATGTTTAAAAAAAAAAACAACTCACTTTAACTTCATCCTTTACAATTACATAGTTCCTCGTTCAGTATTTCATTTGAAAAGGCACATGGTTTACTACCTACTTACTTTAACTGCATTCCTTAAATCACTGCAGCCTTCCATGCGATGCCACTTAGTTAGCAATGAGGAACTTATCATGTTAAGACCACATACACAGCAATTAGGTCTGAGTCATAAATAACTATAACTCCTGATGTTTCCAGAAACGAACAATTAAACACCATTATGTTAATGCCTGTTTTCCACAATACATTTAGGGGTTTCACTTGGGGAGGACTGGGGAGAATTACTCTGTGCCACAGTGGGGGCAAACACTTTTCACAGGACCACAACTCAGTTCCATTATACTCTTTATTAGACTGTTACTTTTTTTCATTTAATTAGGAAATAATTCTGTGTCCATTCTAGAGCTCAGGAGTTGGAGACAGCTAAGTGTTGTCTCTGTCCCAAATCCAGAATGGTAATAAATAATGTGTAGGCTCATACCTTCTCCTTCAAAGGCTTCTTACGACAAGGCAGTGAGCTGCAGTCTTCCACAAGAACAGAATGGGGTCTGCTTGCCCTAGTATTGCTTGGAACAATGTTCAAAACATTTGGCAAAGTAGTCACTTCTTAGAGACAGAGGTTAAAAAAAAAAGTTTATGTTCTTACTCCACATGGCCCTGGAAAGCCTTGTGGCCATGGTAATCTACCCCTCATGGGGAAGTAGTACCTTTCATGGTAATTCCACCCTTCAGAGAGCCTGCTAATCCACCTTTTCTCAGTCCAAGATATCCACTGCTTTGATTCAATACTCAGCTGATCGTTAGAACTTTCTTACACGTCCCTGACTTTAACCAATGACAAGAATCTTCATTCCCTCTGCCAGAAAATCTCTTTACATTCTAGGTTTGTCACTAATTGATCTTCTGAATAATTATACCATATCCACACTGCCCCATTTCTTTTGCTTTCAGTGTATAACATGAAGATATCACGGTCTAAGTCTCAGTACATTTCAGGTTCCCTTCCTTTGAACCTACTCCAGGATAGGGAGGTATCCAAATCTAAGCCTAAGTGCATAATTCCACAGGAGGTCTTCACCAGGTATTCTAAACCTGTGATATATGAACTTTCAAAAAATCACTTAATAACTATTTCGATATAATTGGTTTCCTTTATGATTTTATATATATTTATGTATTTAAACACATTATTCTGAGAACTGGTCCATAGGTATCACCAGATTCTTAAAGGGGTACATGCAAAATACTAAGAACTCCTGATCTACATGTCTTTTTTTTTTT
>NW_020954639.1:8043541-8055128 GCF_900497805.2 Vombatus ursinus | reverse complement strand
AGGTCATTTGAAATTTATGTCTAATAAGTTGGTAACTCATTAGCCAGGGCTGAGAGCAGGAGGGAATTGCCTTACACAAAAGTTGATCTTATGACTCATTGGAAGTAATTTTCATGTAATCTATCACTCACTCTATAAAAGATTATAACCCAGAGGCATTTCTGTAATAATTTTTACATGTGTATATGAGATTTCAAATTTAGGAGCATGCTAAAAACTAGTTACCTCAGCTTGAAGGGGTGAATCACACTTAATTAGTGCTAAGTAATATAACCTCATGTGTGTATTAGATTTAGAATAATTAAAATGGCAATCCAGAGGGTGAAAGCCAACTTGCATGAATACATCTTAAAGGTTTAATTGTTAGAAATACATTACTATAATTACTTATAAACAAAATCCTCTGGATAAGAATAATATGTTAAATATAAGAATAATGTAAATTAAATCAGTCATTTTATACACTATACCAAATAAACCATTTGAATAAATCCTATTGTTTCAATGGAATGATTTATGTAGCACATGAAAGAAAAACCCCGGATAATAATGTTTTTAATACAGGTACAAAAAATTATGTATGTATTTATGATATGTCCTAACCCATTTTAGATAGACCTTGAGCTGTTACTTCTTTTGTCTGAGTTATTTAATTTTTTGCATTGGTAGTCAAAAGAACACTTGACAATCCATTCATTGGGGATTTTCTAACAAGAAAAGATCACTTAAAAAACCATTCATGTTAAACTTCACCTAGATCATGTTCGATGAAATGGTAATCATTCAAAAAAAATGTAGCCTTATCAAGAACTAGCTGAGGAATTCAACATTCTGATATTTAATATATTTAACTTACTGCTAAGTAGCGATCCTATATGTTTGTATATTAGGTTATTCACATATCTTTTTAGGCATGTTATTATGTTATCATTTTAAGCATGCTATCTTGAATCATCTTTCCTAATAGTGAATTCTTTTTTTTTCCATATAACTTCATTACTTAAAGTAAAAACAGTCATGCAAGTATTGGAATAGGCATGTTTTCATGCAATTTGATGGGCAGTTCTATAATTGTGGTGTCTTGGACCAAGGTTTCTATGGCAACAGCCTTACTGTCCATTCTTACCTGTTTTCTGGTCATCCACAGTATTGAGTTTAGTCTCGTCAGCTACTGTTAAAAGGTAAATGTATAATGGTTAGCCCAGTTAGTGCCCACATCCACATGCTTCAACCATTCCAATGGTCTCAGTTAGGTGGCATGTCTTAGGTCACATTTCATGCAATTACTTAACATCAAGCAAATAACCTTAAATCCAAAAAGCAGCTCACCAAACAACTTGTTAGTCATTTCATATCACAGGCACATATGTTATTTACATGTTAGCATATCATAATTAGCCAAGGCAAGTCATCGCCAGATTTTACTTTTGGTACGCATGTGATAAATTAATGCTTTTAGTTTTGAAGGATATACAGCCACCAAAGAACAGCATTCACAAGATACAACTGATTAACAAAGGTTTTTTAAATCACCCAAGGAGTATGTAGATAGATTATCACTGAGATTATTCCACTCTATTTTAGAGGGTTCAGATTTTGAAGAGATGCTACCTGATTGATAGACGATTAAACAATTACGGGTTTTTTTTCACCTCCTCTCAATTGCTTTCAAAGAATTTCTCCTAGCTATACTCTCAAACCATTACTTTAGCTTTAGTTACATCCCTTGATTATCAGTGCATGAACTTCTATAAAACTAAGCTTCAAGAATAGCAATGAGAAGACGATATCATAAAGTAACCAATTTCTAGACATGGATTGAGATAATGGTTTCTCTCCAAATCCTTTTTTCTCGTAACTTTTAAGCCTCACCTCCCCTGTTTCCAACCATATCATCCATCAACAAACTTTTTTTTAAACAGTTGAATCGCTGTTGAGTTCATTCTAAATTCATTTCCCCCAAAAAATACATGAAGATAGCATGAATGCACATGTGTTTGTTTCTTTTCCCATAAGCAAACATATATACGTTAGCATATTGCCTGTTATGTAAATATGCCACTTGTGAGTAATATGGTTATCGTAAACTCACAGAAATACGAATTTGTGCCAAATCATTCCCTCTCCCCCTCCCAAAGTAAATAGACACATATATGTGCTTGGCACAAGACTTTTTATCTTGATAGCATCTAAACCGCATTCAGATAGAGATTCATGGAGATTGTACTCACTACCTAAATCCATGCTTTTTGATTTTCGTGTTTTAACGAAATCCAATTGACTGGCATCTGAAAATTGTTTTGTGCGTTTTTCTGACATACTCTGGCGTCCAAATCCTTCTCGTTGAAAAGCAAGAACAGGATCGGCATCTGGACTCAAAGAACTGGGGGAGCAAACACATATAAAAAATGGTTCTTCAGAAAATGTCCCAGACAAGTTAAACACATGTCTATTAGCTGAAACAAGCCTAGTCCAAATTAAACACTTCAGTCTTTAATACTATTTGGCTTCATTTGAGGCTCTCGATTTGAGTGCCTCCTTCAAGAGATCTTTCCTGTGGGGCAGTTAGGTGGCACAGTGGATAAAGCTCTGGCCTTGGAGTCAGGAGGACTTGAGCTCAGATCTGGCCTCAGACAAAACACTTGACACTTACTAGCTGTGTGACCCTGGGCAAGTCACTTAACCCCGATTGCCAAGTACTTGACAAAGTGCCATGTAAGGACCCAGGGGAAAACCATTCTTAAGGAAGCCGAAGATGCATGAAGGTAGGAGAGTGTAGGCTATAAGATAGGTAGGGATGCAACAGAGGAAGAAGGGAGAGAAGATATTCTAGGAATAATAAAAAAAAATGTGAGTAAAGGCCAATAAGTAGGAAAGTATGTGGCGCGTTTCTTTAGGGGACGAAAATTAGTCCAGGTTGGCCAGAGCACAGAGTAAGGGTAATGTGAGGTTGAAAAGTAAGGATGGTATGCGACTGAAGGCTAGACAATGGCATTTGCACTTGATTCCATAGCAGCCCCTGAAGATTTTTGAGCAAAGAAGTGCCATGACGAGATTCATTGGACTTTCTTAAGAATTCCATTTTATAGAATACAATTCTTTTATAAAAACTAAATTAAACTTCTCTAATTTTTCAGGGCCTCATGGGAAATAAAATGTGCACCATGTAAAGGTCTCAAATCCTGGCCTGGTTTTACCAAATTTGATATTGCTTTTATTGTGCTCAAAAGTCAATCAGATATTTGCCTGAAAAGACATAAATCAGTGACTGCCTTCAGTGTGCCTGAGCATCAGTGGGGTGGAATTACCAGATATCTTAAATTCCTAAAACAATACATAACATATGAACACAAGCATCAATTCTCAAAATGTGCTAAGAACCCTTGAGTTCCTTGTGGAGTCAGATGCTCCACGGGTACAGAATAATTCTTAATAACGTTGTCACCCAGGAATGACAGCCAGACTATAAACTCTATGTTTTCAAGAGAAAACCCTGAGTGGCATGTTGCTGATGATGGTGACTAGTATGAATATAGAACATCTTTGCTCATTTTGCTGAGCTCATCCACCTTTTGGCATGTGTTTCTTATCCTCAGTCTTTTCTCTGAACTGTGTAGAACTTGAAAATCTAAAAGGGAGTAGAAGATAACTGTTGATGTGAGAGTAGAGCTCTAAAAATTAGTGACTTGTTTGTATAATTTTACATCATTTTTATTTCCTTGGAAATTATGTTGTCACTAAGATAAGAGGCACATGTTATGCCATCATTTTTATCAGCAACATTATCGTTAATGTGCTATAAATTAATTAATGGGTTGAGAAAAGCATACTTTGCACATCAGTAGACTAAAACTTTTAATTGTACATATCCATTTGACACATCCAGCCTTCTACAATTTGCAAGTGAATCACAGAAATACTCAGTTTAAAAAAATCGAATGAGCTTAGATGTGTTACTAAAAATAACTAAAAAGGGAAGGTCTTTAAACTGCATCATTATTGTTGGGCTCCTATCAATATAACCCATTAAATTAATGTATGCAGTGGGCGATACATCAACATGCTTAACAAGCAAGACTGCTAGAACAACAATGGACTCTTTAAAGAATGTAACCGTATTTTGACCCTCAATGTTATTAAAATTCCAGTTATTAATCCTGTCTTATTGCCCTTTTGTTTTCATAACATTTTCATCAAGGATTAGAGAGATACTGTCAGGTTGGAAAGCTTACATTTTCTACTGTGATTCAGAACAGCTGCCATTATTGTTTGTATAACCCTTCGTCCATATTCTTAACATTACCCTATGCTCCTTCTAGAAAAAAAAAAATCACACAAGGCGCCTCCATTTTCCAAGACTCTCTCCCTCCATCAGCAGCAGGAAATGAATGCAACAATCTATTTCTGAGATTTGTTTATTTATTTTTCCAGGCAGTACATCAGAGGCACTAAAGTAAGCTGCTCCTAAGGCTAACGCTTTACCAAAAGACCTCAATAATTCCATGTAAAGGTGGAGATTGCAACAGTCTGCCCCTCAAGATGAATACTGGGAATACTTAAGCCCTGTAATCATTGCTGTTGCTTTTGTTTTCTGAAAAACATATGAACTACACCAGTAAATGTAACAGCATTTGCAGATTTCAAATATGTTTTATTTTGTACAGTGGCTTTTCCCACTACAGCCAAGTGAAAAATTCATTCAGAGATAAGCTATTATCATCCAGTCTTGAGTGTGGTTTGATCTGAAAATTCTCATATTTTCTACTGGAGAACTTCACTTGTGTCCTTCCCCCATCCCCATTTCTTAAAGCTACAGATGGAGTTTTCAAAGACCCAAATAACAGGAAAAATTATTCCAAGAACAGCTGCAGCATTAACAGAGAAACAAGTAGAAGGAGACAAATGTACTTTTTAAGCTCATGAAAATAATGTTCAGAACCAGTAACATCAATTCCTTATACATCAAGTTTGGATTACTAACAAACACAAAGAGGAGGGGTGAGAGATGAGGGGGAGAGGAAGTAGGAGAGGCAGGGGGAAAGAGAAAAAAGGGAGAGTTAGAAAGAGAAGGATTTTTTTTTAAAGAAATGGCAGATTGGGACAAATAAAAGGAATGATGCTACCACCATCTAAATAAGGTTTTGCTGATGTACTCCTAAAAGACCCTAGAGACAGGGCAATGAGAAAATTCCCCTATAATAGCTCATACTGTTGGTGTTAATTATCATTACAACCTGGGGGGGGCTCAAATGGACCTTTTATTTTGCTTATTGATGTATATAATTACTAAACTTGCAAAGTAGTGTACAATTCCACATTCAAACGCTACAAATCTGCTCAATAACATCAAGCCCTATTTTCTTTTCACAGACAAAAGAAAACATATTAATAAAACACTGCCTGCCCAAAGAATCAATTGATTTGGCATAAATAATAAACATGAACAGCAGAATCAAATCAACCTACAAAACAACATTTTTCCAAAGCTTAAGTATCAGGAATATTAAGTTTATCCATAATATCATCATATCTTCACTCAAAAGATCTTGAGAGTCAAGGCAGGGAGGGTAGAGAAGAAGGCTTATGTGGCTAAATTACATTTTAAAATGCTTAATGAAATTAGCAAAGCTGCATATGATAGTTAGTAGTTAACAGCCATTGGCAAACCATAAAAACAAATGAATTTTCCCCTTAAATTGTTTAGAATACCCGCTGAAAGGCTAATAAAAATCAATAAGTTTACATGAAAAGTTTCTTTTATTAAAAGGGTGATAATTAAGGGTGTGAAAATAGTGAAGGCTGAATACTGCTTTAAAAAAAAATTCTGTGATTAAATATGCACTGTGATCAACCATTTAAAAAGTACAAGAAAACGTAATTGCAATTAGCCATTGTTTTCAAGCCTGGAACTGTGATCTTACCAGTCTGCTGAATCACTAATTGTGGCTTTAGCCCATGCTCCAGCATCTGTTATCGCAAATCCCACATCATCATGGGAGCTAGAGGATGATTGGTCCGAAAGATGAGGAGGGAATACTGGCAGTCTGTCATCTTCTATGATAACAGTGTCATCTTGGGGCATGTTCACTGTTGGAGACAGCTGGTATTTACCTGAAAAAAAAAAGAAGGGGTGATAAAGTATAAATATAGGCTAGAATATCATACTATTTAGATATCATAAGGTGGCTTTCTTAAAAAAAATACATTATATATATATATATATTTACATAAAGTGTCAAAATTGCCATGCATTTAATCAGTCAGATAGAAGACAAATTTAAAATGTTGTCAAATCTTCATATACATTTTGTAGATGGAAAAAAAAATCCACCACTGGATGCACAAGAAAACACGTTCTTCTCATCATATAGTTAAAACATAGCTCCTAAGAATGACTTTATTTAACAAACCTAATGATTTGTAGCTAAAGAATGCACCAAAACTATGTTGCAACTATTGCTTTAGGTCCTAAAATTAAGGAGATGAAGAAATACTCATTAAATAGTTGTGGTGAGAAATATAAATTCTTGAAAATCCACACATATATCAGAAATCCTTTCTTTCTTTAATAGAAATTTAAATGATACAAAAATATAATTTAGTTACAAGGAACGTCACTAAATCATAGTTTTGCAAGCATTAAACTTTTGATTCATTTTACCTATTTCTCTTTTTAAAATGCAGAATGAGAAAAGCTGATAATGGATGAAGGTTTGTTTCTGACCCCCATCCCCACCCTAAAGTTATCATGTGACATTTGGTTCTGCCTCGGTTACTAGTCATATAATTTCATAATGTCTTCAGGATCCAATTTAGTTGCCTGCTTTGCAAAGTAGCAGACTGATCAGTTGGGTCATTTCCTTGTATGACCTCATGTCCTCCCATTTGTACTTGAATATTACTTTGTGAATTTTACCTAGAACTTGGGGAAGACCTGAGTGGGAGTCACATGGGATGGACACATCACTAGCTCTACTTTGTGCCTCTTCTATCTTGAAACAATAAGGTCTTTTGCCAAGATATTTGCAAATGCTACAGAACTACACCTGGGGTATTTAACCTAAAGATTTGTTTTTACTGAGCAAGGATACTTCAATATTTAATTTTTCAAATTTTATTATTTAGTTAATACTTCAATATTTTAAGAGTTTTATTTCAACAACACAGGTACTTTTTAAAAAATGTAAATCAGAACTACTATATACTTATGCTTAGGTGGTTTATTTCTTTTTGATTTGCTAAGAAAAATCACCCCCCTCACCAAAAAAAAGTCCTATTATAAGATGAATGGGATGGTTTTGTTTTTGTGTTTCAGTCACGCCCAACTCTTCATGACCCCATTTGGGTTATTTTTGGCAAAGATACTGGAATGGTCTGCCATTTCCTTCTCCAGTTCATTTTGCAAATGAGGAAACTGAGGCAAGCAGCATTAAGTGACTTGCCCAAGTTAGTAAGTGCCTGAGGCCAGATTTGGACTAAGGAAGATTAGTCTTCCTGACTTCACACCTGGCACTCAAACCACTGCACCACCTAGCTCCTTGACTGGGATGGTGAGGGGACCTAAACAGACTGGTTGAAAAAAAAAACAGGAGCCAAATGAAGAGGAGACTTAGTAAGATTTGAAATGCTGCCATGCAAGAGGTATTATACCTGTCCTGTTGAGCCCTTCAGGGCATAACCAGGACTAGAGAATAAAAGTTAGATAGAGGCAGATTTCAGATTAAAATAAGGAAAAGCTTCCTGAAAATTCCCAAAGTAGAATGGGCAGTTGCTGAAAGTTATTTAAGTTCTACATCACTCAAGCACTCCCAAAAGTAGGTTAGATGACCAATGGTGTTAGAGAAGGTCACATTTCTAGTATGTGGTGAATTAGATAGCTATTCTCACCATTAAGACTCTTATGACATACACAGATACTAAAAACAACTCTATGAAATAAAGTGATTCCATATTATGAAAAATCCCATGCAGCAAGTTGTTTCTCTATTAAAAATTGTTTATGTGTTAAACTGAAGGCAGGGAAGAAGGAACTAAGCTTCCTTCCCTCCCTATCCCCGTCATTGACTGACATTTGAACTCATATCATTGAACCACCTGTATCAAAATGGTCCCTCCCAGTCCTTGGAGAAAAAGAGGAGGCAGTGGTTGCGGTAGGAAGTGCTAGGCTAAGGGCAATGTAAGGTCAAAGTCTTGGTCAAAAATCCCACCTTTAAGGGGTAAAAAATTGAACATTCAGTTCCAAGAACAGAGGATTACTTTGTTCAAATCTCAACTCACTTTAAGCACCAGACTATGCATATCTTGAAGTCAGGTATGTAGGGAAAGGAAAAGAAAAGGTAAGTGGAAAAGGTAAATGATGGGGCATTTTCAGTTTGCAGAAGAATCTGAAAAAAAACTGGTAAATTACTGTGTTCACTGCTAGGAATATATTCTACTAGTGATTCATGGGAAAAATTGGATTCATTACAACAGGAGGCATCTACAAAGAATAATTATATGATGTTACAGATTCATTATAAGAAGACACATTTAAGGTTACATATGGCTTCGTGGATCTTTTCCTAGAATATTCTATGTGAACCTAAGAGTTAAGAGTCTTGTAGGTTTTATGTTTGGAAATGAGAACATTAATAGTCTAAACATTAACCTTTCCATCAAAGAAATTCGAGCTGGGTAAAGAATGGCCCGTTAACACAAATGACAGGCATTCTGACAGTGATGAGTTGTTTGCCAAGTAGCGCCCTATTCTTGGAATAATTTTCACTTTTTAAAAAAAAGTTATGCCTTGAGAAGGAGAACTAGAATATTGTCCTTAAATTTACTCAAATTATTTTAACTAATTGGCATTTGGGCTTACGGTCCAAGGTCAAGACTAAGAATAGTTGATTTAAACACAAGAAGTAGAAATGGGGAAAGACTCGTAATCCTAATATCTGATGTTTATACAGGATTTTGATTTTTGCAAAATACTTGACACAGGCAGGTAGATGGCAGTGGATAGAGCATAGAATCTGGAGTCAGGAAGACCTCAGTCAAATCAAATCTTACACACTTACTAGTTGTGTGACCCTAAGCAAGTCAGGACTTCTGTGTGCTTCAGTATCCTCATCTGTAAAATGTGTCAAATAATAATATTATAATGGGTACCACTATTGTTCCCCAGGGTTGTTGTAAGGATGAAATCAGATAACATTAATAAAACCCTTTGCAAACCTTAAAGTATTATATAAATGCTAAATATTGCTGTTGTTGATAATAATAATAATAATTGTGGGATTTGAGCCTCAAAATAATGCTGTGAGGTAGAATTAAATCTAATCCTAATTCTATAGAAAAACAATTTTTAGAAAGTTAATTCATTTCTATCATTTTTAAAATGTGCATTCACATGAATTTGCAGTTCTGAAATGATTTGCCTTCTAGGCAAGCATAGCTTTTTAAAAAAGTTATTCTGTCCTTGAATCGGATAAGCAGATTAGTCCCTGCCCCCAAATAATCTATGTATTTCAAGAAGAACTTTTTGCTTGACAAGATGTTTATCAATTCAAATTGCTCTTGTCTTTCATTTAACACATCTGAAGAAGAACCTCTGAGTGGCATTTCAAATCTACTTTTCTGGGCCCAGAGTGTTAGAATAGTTTTTAAAGTACAAACAAAACTTAATATACAAAACTTCAATCTAATCAAAACCAAGAAATTCTTTTACATCACATTTATGTATTCACAAAAGTTTATTAAGCTCCTCCTGTGTTTAGTGCATTGTACTAGATGAGTTGACTGTTAGTGGCATGTGTATTCATTTGTGTAAGATGAAAAGAAGATAAAGAATAAGCCATGATCACGAGTGGCTGGGGATGATGAAATAAATGCATTTGAGTGGTACCAAGTTTTACTGATGAACAGGGGAAACATGCATGGCTGACACTTTCTGATGACTTTTTCCAGTAAAATTATAGATGAGCTCAGAAAATCATTAGCTATCAACCCTTAAGTTGTTTTCTTTTGGAATATTTGTATGGCTCAAACTCTGACACATAAAGACAGTGTGACTTTGGGCATGTCACTGAATCTCTAATTGTCCTAGGCCAACAATCTCTCCAGGCCCCATGTTGACTTAGAAAACTACAAATCAACATCTTCCATGTTGTACTATATTTTTATTTATTTTTTAAAACATTTCCCAAATACATTTTAAATTGACTTGGGCCACACTAGGCTATGGGCTTTACATCTGTGTTTGATGCAACTCTTAAAGACTGAGTTTCCTCACTTTTGTGTTCCATGTACCAATGAAATAAAAACATCCAGTACCTATCCATTAGTCCACTATGCTAAAAAGTTTTAAAAAATCTTTCCTCACAGAAAACTTATGAGATGGGTAGCATAGGTATTACTATCCATATTTTATGAATGAGGAAACTGAAATTCAGAGTTAAGTTACTTGTTAATGATCAAAAAGTTAAGAAATGTCAGGGCCAGGGCATTGAGCTCCTTTCTTCTGACTCCAAGCTGAGTGCCAATGTCAGTATGCAATAAAAAGCAAAGCATGATGGCATGGGTTAAATATGTTCATTCAGGAGTTATTCATATGGACCCATCCTCCATTCAAATGTTAATTAAACAACATTTCCAACTGGTGTGGGTGGTTTCTGTTCTGACCATAAGAAGTATAGAACAAGGGCTTGGGAAGATAATGGGAAGGGTCAGTAGAATTAAGAATAGCAGTCCATAAAGAAAAGCTTTAATATCTTTCAACCTCTGAAATGCAAAAGGACTTGAATCCTTAAATATCTTAGTGCCAGAGTCTCTACTGACAAGTAGGCAATTTGTTCATCTATAAGAATGATAACAGACTATAGGCACATTTTCCTCAATAGCTACCACTAGAGTTCTTCTCAGATGCCATGTTGAAGTATCAACATGACCCTGGGTTCTTGAAGGCTATGACAGCAACATTCATCCTCTGTCCATAGTTTTGCTCCTTAAGATCAAGTAAATCAAATCTAATCCATTATGTACATGAGACCACTTCACATATCTGAAGAAGCAATAATACCCCCAATGCTTCTCCAAACTAAACAACCAATTTTTTCAACAAATCCTTACATGGTATGTAATTCATACATGTAATGGGTACATTACAAACTCATGCTATACAACCCCAACTTAACCCTCACTGCAGCAAGGCAGGCATTTTGTTGCTCCCCAATTGATTTCCTCTTGTCTTTAAAGTAAGCTGCCTTTTACTTTACTGAGAAAACTGAGGACCTCCCTCATGTGAGCTCCTCCCATTCTCTTCACCTGAAAATCCTTTGACATCAGCTTGCACTTTTTACTTCTTTCTCTCTTAGTTTCTGACAAAGAGGCAGCCATCATTACATGGGCACTTGATGCCAATTCGTCCCACCTTTTAAATAAGATCATATCCCCTCCTGCTTCCTCTCAAGTCTTCAACCTGATTTCAAACATGACCAAATTTTACAAAGAGAGAGAGACAGACAGACAGACAGACAGAGAGAGAGACAGAGGGAGAGGGAGGGAGGAAGGAAGGAAGGAAGGAAGGAAGGAAGGAAGGAAGGAAGGAAGG
>NW_020954639.1:8028011-8043531 GCF_900497805.2 Vombatus ursinus | reverse complement strand
AAGGAAGGAAGGAAGGAAGGAAGGAAGGAAGGAAGGAAGGAAGGAAGTACATTCATTAGGTTTCAATCAAGCTATTGCTCTCTCTCTTTCCTCTCTTTCTCAACCAAACTCTGGGAATAATCATCTACATTCACTGTCTCCACTTCCCGTTCTCTCACTCACTCCTGAACTCTTTGCAATTTGGATTTTTACTTCAACATTCAATAGAATATCCACTCTCTCCAAAGTAGCCAATGATCTTTGAAACGTCAAGTCTGATGAGCTTTGCTCAGTCTCAATCATTCTCAATTTATTTGCTGACCATCCTCTTCCCCTGAATAATTTCTTGTTTCTGAGTATTGGTGACACTACTCTCTTGTCTGTTCACTACTTCTCAGTCACCTTTGCTGGTTCATTATCTACATGATGGTCCTCAACTGTAAGTGTTCCCCAAGGTTCTATCCAGAGATTCTTAAACTTTTTTCTGTCATTGCCTCCTTTGGCAAGGTGGGCAAGTCAGTGAGCCTCATCTCAGAATGTTTTTAAGTACATAAAATAAAATACATAGGATCAAAAAGAAAACAATTTACAGAGAAACAGTTATCTATCTATCTATCTTATCTAAAAAGTTCACAAAACCTAGATGACCTTGTTTCACGTTCTCTCTTGGAAGCCTCATCAAAATCACATCCCATGGGTTTAACTCTCTATGCAGATGACTCAATATATCCAGTCATGATTCCCTTGAGTTTTGGTACTATATCAACAATGGTCTACTGGACATTTCATCTTCAATGTCCTCAAGACACCAAAACTCAATGCATTTTAAACAGAAATCATTATATTTCCACCTAAATCTAATCCTCTTCAAACTTTCCCTATTTCTGTAAAAGGCACTACCATATTTCCATTCTCCCAGTTTTGTAATCTTAACATTATCTCAGTTTCTTCACCTTTATTTACCCCATCTATGTGATCAACTTTTGCCATTTTAACTTTTACATCTTTTGCATGTAACCTCTTTTCTCCACTGACATAATCACCATGTTAGTTCAAGCTCTGGTCATCTCACTCAAATTATTGCACTAGCCTCATAATTTTAGTCACTGCCTCGTGTCTCTTTCTCTATCTCCCCCCACCCCCTCCATTCCAGTCCACCCTCCAGGATACTACCAAACAAATCTCCAATAAGGGGAGATTTACCCACATGACTTCTCAGACAAATCCAGTGGCTTCCTTTTGCCTCTAGGAGCAGATAAAAACTGCTTTATTTTTGCCCTGTACAACCAGGACACAACCCATCATTTGAGCTTCACTGGAAATCACTGCCCCTTATCACACTGCGTGATGCAGTTAAAATGTCCTTCTTTCTATTCTTCACACACAGGTCACTCCAACTATGTCATCTTTCTCTCTTGGGATACTCTCCCTCTTTAATTCTGCATCTTCTTTTGAGATGTAAAACAAGTTACATTTTCTGCATGAAACCTTTCCTGATCCTTCCAAATATGTCATACTTAACTACTTTGTCTATACTTGAATTTATTCCCTTTATATTTCTGCTACATATAAAACTATATATATGTATAGATAATACACAAACTTTTGTCCCCTTTAAAAATGACTGTTCTGAGTAAGGAATGTTTCTTTCTTTGTATTTGTATCTGTTGTGCCTTGATAATAAAAATATAATAAACATAATAAAATTTGATATGTTGACTGATTAAAGTAATGGTTTCAAGTTCACTCAACATCCTGGTTCACCTTAGTATTGAAAGGGAATTTTTTTTCTGTACTTCTTTTATAACAGATTTAAGCAAACAGAAGAGCTAGCAAAACATATAATACAAAGAAAAATAAATACAGTTCAGGTAAAATTATGGAAAAATATGAATTTATACAGAACTTTTTTAAGTTAAATTTTGCAGTTGAAATGGAATTTATCAACAGTTGTCTTAGGAGCTTTTGAAATGATGGATAATGTCTCACAAAATCATTAATCATCACAGACCCTATAGATTTTAAGATTGTGATTTTATCAACTTCATTTAGAGTACAAGTGAAACAAAGAATTGCAAAATTATGTTCTCCTAAATGTTTATTCACTGAAAATAATTTACATAGAAAACAATATTATACATAATAAAAGAAGCTGAACTAAAAATGTAATACCTCTTAAGTTGTCTTGATTTTTAATCATACTTAAAAAGCAAACAAGAACATTAATCTCCTTTTATATTTCCATTATTTACCATATGAAAATATGTTGAAGAAAATTACTTTTCAAATTCACCATGATTGTATAAATGCAGTTACTAACAAAATGAGTTACTAAATTGAACATTAAAAATTCTTTTTGTGTCAAACAGAGTCATTTTTGAAATAAATAAGTTACCAAAATTCTAGGGTCCTCTAACTTATTAGACCTTAGAGAATGTGTTAATTTGCATAAACTGCTCTAATCATCCCAAGCTTGATTTATGGTTCATGCAATTAATGCTCTTGTTGCTTATTAGTGCTTATGTACATCAAAAAATGAAAACTTCTTTTTTTCATTTTTTATTTTCAGACCAGCAACCCAGATTACATTTGTATCGATTTCAGAAGAGATCAACACTATGTTAGCTATGACGAACCTTAAGGGAGATGAATAGAGCTACTTATTTCTCCAACATTTAGGATATGATTGGAATGCTAATTATGACTTCCCTTGAGAAAACTTGTGGAAATATCCCTGGACTAAGAGGCCAAGATCCTGTGTTTGAATCCTGACTTTGCTATTTTTGCCCTGGTCAACCAGAGATAATGAGGTCAGTTAGCCTCTCTGGGCCTGAGCTTCCCCACACATAAAACAAAAGACTCATTAAATGACCTCTAAAGTCCATTCCAGCTCTAAATGCTATATAGACCTTTGGTTAGGATAATAAACAATAATTAAGAAAGCTACAGAAGAGGTTCTAAACATATGTATAAGTCATATGTAATCATAAAACAGGAAAAGATCATATAGGTCTTCTACTTTTCCATCCAGATATTTTTTGATGAAATTTACTAAACAACAAATGCAGCCTTGTCTTCCTAGGAAGCATTGGCATTGAGAAGGATTATTATTAACAAGTAAAATTTGCCTTGGGAATGAACAAATTTTATCTACATCTAAATTAGAAGTTACCTTGCTAAGTTAACAAGTCAGCTAATTCTTCTTGTTCTCAGCGATGAAATGAAGGTGCAGGGCTAAATAATCTCTAAGGTCATTTCCAGTTCTACGATTCTATATCGTGTTCTACGGGTCTTTCCCCAGCTGCATATTTGTACACGTATGCATTTGGAGAAACTGGTCGTCTGTTCTTGGAGGTAGGTTCTTCTTTTGATTGTGAAATTTTAGATTACTTTCAAATGACAGGCCATGGAAAGTGCTCAATGAGAAAAAAATTTCCCAATCTCTGTTGAATTGATGAAACTCTCAATAGGCAACTAGCATTTCAATGTAATGAAACTGAGATGTATGACCCCAGGAAAACAACACCACTGGACACCTCCAGGAGACTGTTCTACAAAGAGCAGGAGAGAACCATCATCCAAGTAAGATCTAGCTGTTGATTAATTTCCAAGAGTTCCATTCAATTGACAAGTATTTATTAAGTGCTTGGTATGGGTCAGGGACTGTGTTAGGTACTTGGGATATAGTGCAATGAATGAGGCAATCCCTAGTTGGAAGCAAAAAGCTTCACAGCAGCTTGGGGGAAATGTACATTTTAATTTTCTATTCAGACATTGGCTTTCTTTGCTTTAACAGCTTATACTGTTTGTACTCCTGTTTGGGCATTATACTAATACCCAAGCACTGAGTATTAAATTAATAACCATGATATTATTCTAAGGTAGTACGCCCATTGAATGGCAATGGTACCTGAAGGCATCTGATACTAGGATAGACATGGACTAAGGACTGAAAGAACTACAAGTTTACAGTGAAAAGGTAATAACAAAGAAGCAAATGAAATTTTTAAAGCAAAATATACTTGCTATCTCTAGTATTAAGTGTAATTCACTTCTAAAAACTGGCCTAAGAAAATATCAAAATTTCTTAATGCCAGTTTTATTTAACATGAAAACATGCACATTTCTTCAACCTAGGAGAAAAAAGCAAAAATTGTACTGTCAACAAATTTTAAAGAAATAAAGGGAAGCATATTATATTACACAGCCCATAGATAGTTGAGAAGACTTATTGCCATAGGAAATATCTGAATTTTTAGAAAAGTTCATTACAAACATAGGAACCAGGGGTAGGAACATGAAGTATAAGACAAAATAAAAAATGACTGATGAAGCCTTGACTAATGAAGCCTGGACAATGAGGAAAAGGAAGGAATCCTCAACCCCTATGCACAGCATTGCAAAATGCCACTAGATGAATAAATTGGGTTTTATTTTTCGCCTTCCTCTGAAGAATCAGGGATTGGAAGCAGGATGCAGGTTACCGGAACTGATGGACCAATGGCCTGATCCAGTATGGCAAATCCTATGTTCCTATAATAAAGGGGAAATTACAGTATATCACTTTGTATACACAGACACGCAGACATTCTCTCTCTCTCTCTCTCTCTCTTTCTCTCTCTCCCTCTCTCTCTCTCTCTCTCTCTCTCTCTCTCTCTCTCTCTCTCTCAGGGGCTGATCTTCCTTCAAAAGAAAATGGTTTTAACATGGATAATCTTCATTCACATCAATGTCAAGCCAATATATAAAATCCAATAATAATGAAAGGACAGAAAACTATTGTAATTTAAAAAACCTTATTGTATAGCACCATTTCAAAGGGGAAAAAAAAGAAGATATCTGTCAAGCAAGAACAGAGAAACAGAATGAAATTATATTTGCTACGAGATAAGAAAATGGGGATTTGGGAGCTTCTGATGCTAAAATGGTTCCCAAGAGAAATCCACACCAAATTGTAGTATAATTATTTGTTTCCATGTCTTATCTCCCATATAAGATTGTAAGCTCCTAGAGAGCAGGGACTAAAATGTATTCATTTCCATATGTCCCCAAGAGGGCCTTTGGACATGGTAGGCATTGAATAAAGGTCTGCAGAATAAATGAAATTCATTCTTGTTTTCACCAAATTCCATCAAGAATCCTTGAATTTTATAGGCATGAACTGAAACAGAGTTGATTTTAAAAGCTATTCTTTAGATGAGAGCTTGCAAAACATTTCAGCAATAAAAGTGGTTTATATCAGGTACTGTCCTAATCAAACAGCTTCTTGTGTTTTAAATCTGAAAACCCTCACAAGCTAATCCCACGAAGAACAACTCAGTAAATCCAACCACTCCAATGGCAAGGTAAGTCTTTATTAACTGGATCTGTTAGTGAGAAACTGAATTGCTGCCGAGCAAGTGCTAATAACCTCATTACCCACTGGGGGCCATGCAGACAATATGGTGCTGAATCCAAACAAAGGATGCAGAAAATTAGTTGTAAGATTTGAAAAATAGTGTCACGAAAGAAGAAAAATACAAATACAACTGAAATAGAGAAACATCCTGTTAAGCACAAACCCGATGATAGTTACTATTAAACTACGTTTCCCCCCACTTTGGGTAAAGCTTAAATATGCCCCAACACGACTTGTCAATCCTTGCTGGCATTGTCCACTAAGCTGACTTTTTATTTTTAACAATGCTTCTTTAGCCATTCCAAACAAACTGAGAACACTTCTGTTGCTGGAAAATATTTTTTAAATTATCCCAACATTTTCTCTCACCTGGTTGGGGATTTAAAACTCACTTAACAAAATCAATTTATTGATTTACTTTCTTCACATTAGCTTTTCTTAAATGCTTACAGGGAACCTCTTATCTTTCAATCACAATTAGAAAGGTGGGCATTACTTAAAAAAGTAGTCATTACTGCTTTCCTGTTACACATATCCCTTATGAGTTTCATGCTAATAAAGCTTTAGGGGACAAACACAAAGAGGAAGGGACAAAATTAAGTGGTGGTAAATAAGATTTTGAAATGACTCACCCATTATCCTACTGAGTGCAACATTTCTTGTAGGAGACTCATCAAGACTGTCAATCCCACTGTAGAGGGAGTGGGAAATTCTTCTTTCCCTGTCATCCAGCACAGTTTCAATAGGCAGTTCTGGCCCAGAGGGGCTCCCAGGTGACTTCACCTATATAGAAAGAGAATCAGATTTAAAGACCCATTTATCAGCGTTCGGCTCCTAGAGAACCAAAACAGCTTGTCCAAAGCATGTACATGGCTGGTTACCAAATGCACTAGAATTTGTCACTCTGGATCACCATAATTTGTGATGATAGCTCTGTTTAACAACAAGCTCTATGTCACCTAATATTGTCTCTGCTATGAAGTCCTGTCAGATTTCAGCCCCTGTAGATGAAGTATGTATGTATGTACATATATCTAAGTTTACATTTAAATATGTGTGTATTTATGTATGCATGTGTGTATATATGTATAAATATGTGTATATATTTGTTTATTTTCATCATGTGTTACAGCTTATTTCTTCAAACAGCTAGCTTATCTCATCTTAATTTAGTTTAGACTGCTTTAGGAGACTGTCTTGGGGCAAGATGTTTCATAATGAAGGCTAACATGGGTTAGATTTTTAAAAATATATAGTTTGGCTTATAAGCCAGTTTCCCCATGATCATCCCATAACAGTATGAATTTACTTACTTAAAATTATATAGACCAAAAACTAGACATCTCTATGCTCAACTGGGATCATTTAAAAAAAAATTTTCTGCAAGTTAGGATATTATAATAATAATATAAACATGCTTCTTTCTATGCGTTCATGTGATTAGTGGGTGACATTCAGATTAAATGCCGTTTGGTGAATATTTAAAGTGTTACTATGTATATGTTTTCACGGAAATCCAGTAGCTTATTACTAAGCAAAGGCAAATTGAGGCCATTCTTTGAGACATAATTCCTCTCTTAATGTAACCAAAAATCTGACTAGACTTTTTTTGTTTGGTTTGGTTTGATTTGGGTTTTTTGGCTGTTAAATGACCCTGAAAACACCTATTGAAGTGGTAGTATATGCGAGCCCTAAGATATTCTTTCCAGAAAACCACTGCCATACAGCCTGTCATCTTATATTTGAAAATATACTTCTTTTTTGGAACCCAAGTGAATATTTAGAAGAGAGGTAGCCTGGTGTAGTGGAAAGAACATCAGCTTTACTGTCCAAAGACCTGAATTAGCGTCCCAGTTCTACCAGTTTTTCCCCATGTGAGACACTGGGAAACTGAGGAAGCCACACAGCCTCAATTTTCTTTTTTGTAAAATGAGGATCATAACATCCATCTATCCACTTCACAGCATTGATGTGAAGAATCAAATGAGATATAGCATATGATAGCAAGCTGTAAACTTTACTGTACTATTGCAAGTAATATACAAGGAGAAAGGTTATTTAACATATCAATAGTTCTCAAATTTAGAGAATATCGTAAATTCAAGAAGGAAGAGTCAATTCACACTATGGTAAACTAAAATGGTATGCTACATGTTCTTTTAAACAGCTGCCTCTTATAATTCATGCTATTCGTAGATCTAGCATGACAACAGAATTCAGGCTATTAAAGCCTTTTAAAAATCCTCCAGGAGGTAACAAAGTACTCCTAAATGCAATACTCACAAGAGGAGCTTTGAAGTCACTCCAATGGACTAACATCTTATGACATTTTGATGCTGGCTTATTGCCAGGCTTTGGGGGGGGGCAAGGGAGGGGATTCACAGCATTCCAAGCAGATGAGGACACAATTGAGAGGGGTTACATAGTCAGTAAAAATGATTATTTCTGTTAGAACCTATCGTCTGTTTAATATAAATGAGATATTTAATGAAGTTCCGAATTGTAGACTTATCTCTCCCAGTTTGATAAGCACTGGAGAGATTTATTGCGCTGAAGGGTCAACACAATTACAATTGGAGGCACGTCAAGCTGCAGGAGAATAATAAACTTGCAGTGCAAGTGAATTAGACTCAATAAGGTTTAAATTGTAAAAAGAAGATTTGTTTTATTAGATTTTTTTAATTGCAGATTACAAGTGGAAGCTTTACTGAAAAGTAAATTACACAATATCCAAGTCCTCTGATGTAAAGAAATCAAAGAAAAATTTAGGGAGAATTTGACTGCTAAGTTCAAAGATTCTATGAAGAAATGAAAACAATTTATGAAACCAACATTCCCAGGACCCTCAAAGAACAACTCCTCCAAGGTATTGTAAATGGGTGCATACATTAAGGAGATTAGCAGCCCTGTGCAACACAAAAATTGATTTTCCCAGGAGACAGCAGCATAGACTCAAGTTTGTTAAACAAATGCATTACTCCAATGCATCTGGTAACTCAGCAATTTGACACTTTTTTGAGGCTGATAGCTAAGTTTCTTTATTTTAGAAAACCATACTGAAATAGACAATAAAATAGCAGAGAAAATAGCATCTACTGTCTCAATCTGAGAGAAACAACTATTGCCCTCTTCTAATAGATATGCTCTGAAAAGAAAGCTAAGTACTTTAACATTTTCACAGGAAAGATTCTTTTCCCCCATCATTTCTAATTAGCATCTCAAAAGGCAAATTTAAATGAAGACATCAATAGTCAACTGCATAAATATTTAACAAAAGATACAATTATCTTTTAATTTCTAAGAAAAATTGGTGGAGGGCCACACAGGTTTTGTTTTAAACCTTTTGATGAATTTTGTTTAAAGAAAATTTGAGTTAAAAAGAAGAGAGACACATCAAGTTGGAGCAAATGCCAAAGTAAAACAAAGTCAGGAAAAGTGAAAAAATGCTACAGAAGCAATTAAGCACTTTTCATTTTACCCTTGGTTATTATAGTCTCTTTACAGGTGGTTTCATTAAATTTATTATTAAACTTTATTAAGAGATAAAAGAGAACTACTGTAAACACCAGTCTCTGCTGAGAGATAAAGCCATGACACCATTTTCTCCAAATCATCTTATTTCAGTCATAGCCGTTCCCAGCAGTTCGGCTGGACACAGAAGATGCAGATCTTGGAAAGAATACTTTTTTTCCTCCTTGGAAAATTATAGAGCTAGAATGGGAAGGGACCTTGGAGGTCACCTAGTCCAACAACTTCAAGTTTCAGATGAGGAAACTAAGTGAACCATAAAAAAAAAAAAAAGAGGCAGAATGAAAATTCTCACAAAGAACTATTTCATGTAAATTCTGTTCTACAGGCATAGACTCTGTGCAAGAGTCTTCTCACTAGAGACTTGAATGAATTTTTTTTCCTCCATGAAAAAGTGATGCCTTTTGCTTTTTAATGGCAAATGACAATTCTATAAATGATTCTGTAAAATGCTTTATGCCATACGCTTTATTTTTTTTTACTCTGAGTCAAAAGAAATCCATTTCCCTCCATTGATATTGTAGTGTACTGTATGTACTTGTATGGTACTGATGCAGTCTAGGGGTGCTAAGAACCCCAAAATGCAAAGGTACAGGGCAAGAATTGCCTAGAAAGAATTCGACCACTCAAGCCTTCCTTCAGTCAGAGTAGGGAGTTTATTATGATACCGGCTGAGTGGGCGAGATTCCTAGTGTGTCTGGCTTATTTGTGATGCCAAAACAAGCGGGCCAGAGTCTAAAACTCTGTACAATTTAATGGGGGTAAGACTGATATTTTTATACAGAAAGTCTGTGGGAATATCTGGATGGGGTTAAGGAGTGGCAAGTAAGCTAATTAAGTAATCAAGGTGGACCCAAGTGGGCCAGATGCCTTGCGCTGAGGCATCTGGGCTACTGAAGTGTATGGGCTACTGAAATGTATGGGAAAATTCAGGGACTGGGTTGCTTTCAAAGTCATGGTCTTTTCCTTTTAGGGCTTCAGATCCCATCCCCATCAGTACCCCTCCCAATCTTACTGAAAGAGAGATATCCTCCAGTTTTGTCCATGAACCACAGATGTAAGGAAGTTCAGAAGTAAGGAGCATATGGAAGGAAAGATAAGGAGTTTTGTTTTAGATATGGTGAGTTGGAGATATCTATAGGATATCCAGTTGAAGGTGTCCAAAAGGTAGTTGGTGATATGAGAGTGAAGAGGGTGAGGTGAAAGAATAGAGATAATCCATTTGCACAATTAAGTTACATCAACACACATTTGTTCAGCTCCCACTAGGTGCAAGGCACTGCTGGAAAAGCAACTCAAAACATACATCCTTCAAACAGTGAGTCAAGAGAGTCAATTTTTTATGGATAACATTATCTACTATCCTTTCCTAAGTTTGTGAAATCAGGGTTGGTTTTTGTCACATAAAATTATTCTTTCTGCTTTAGACTCCATAGAAAAGTTCAGTGTTAAAAGTGTCTAAAATAATTCCTGCCACCTCTGGGGTTGCAGCTTTCCAAAACATATTGGCAAAAGTAAATTAATATTCACTGAAAAAGTCTAAATAAACATGACCCCCAAATAGCTACAGATTTTCTTTTTTTAACAGGCTTGGACAAGACAGAAAATAATTGACAAAAAAAAAAAGAGAAACCTATAAAAGGTAAACCCTAAAGGCACCTGGAGGTACCTTCTGTAGCCAATGTATGATGGTATTTCAATAAAATTCCAGAAAGGGAAAATATATAACAATCATTTAAGTGGACAATGATCAAAACATAGAAAAAGTGACTGGATAATCCGATGCAATATTAGATTGCATGGCACTGGAGAACACAATAGGTGAGCAGATGTCTCTCTGCTTAAAGTTTCGCTTGATGTCAGTCTTTCCCAGAACATCGAGCCAAGTTACCTCTGTGGATGCGTCAGTCATCAGTAGATCATTTCAACATATGGGTTGAACATCTTGTTTGAGGAGAGACTTCAGGGCTACATTTATATCATTATTGAAATCATTAAATTAAATGCTTTTTAAAAAATTAACAAAGGAGAAACAGAGTAAGATTATATTTTTCTATACCTGTGCACAAAATGGTTATTTTTAAAAGGCATCATACTATAGAAAATGACTTGGCTATGTCTGCATTTTCCCTTTACATATATTCATTAAGGATATCCATGATATGTACATAAAGCATTCTCATGAAGCATTGACAGATTATAAAAAAAAAGTAGGAATTTAGGTTGGGAGTCGCTGATTTTTCAATAAATTTCATAATAAAAGAATAAAAGTTCTCTCTGTGATATTTTCTTTGGAATCCTCTTTATATGGAAAATCAATTCCAGGGTGTCTTTAAATTCTCTCCCCTTTAGCACAAATCTTTTTTTTTTTAAATGCATTTAATCAATCTCAATTGTTCTTTCTGGGTCTTAAGGCTTCTGGAGAAGTTGTATGATACCCAGGGAGCAAAGGACTGAATTTTGAGCCAAAGGACCTAAGAACCAATCCCAGACATTCCATTTACTACTTTCTGTAATCAAGTCACTTAATCTCCTCAGGTCTCTCACTTTCCTTATCTAGAAAACCAGGACATTGGATTAGATAGATGACCTCTAAGGGGTTTTCCATTTCTAGATCAAGAATCCTGTGATCTTTATGCTATTGCTACTTCTCCACATAATGCATGAGGTTTAAAGTTGATGAAGCCCAAATGTGATGGTTCCACTGTAATCATTTATAAAAAGAAATCACAAAAATACCAGATTGCCTTCATTTTATGTTTGGTTTTAGGCTTTTGGTTTCTTCCATATATGGCTTTGCATTAGTTATTCTTCAAAATCTGGAGAAAATTCACATCAAATTCTCTGCAGGTTTGGCTTATCCTCAAATAGTGTTACTCTTTTGTGAGGTGATATTGCCAATGAAACAATAGTCTTTCATCACCTTTACTCTTAGTGGATCTTAAATGAGTTCACGTTCTCAATTAGTGTTACCCTTGGTTGCCATGTCTCACTCATTTAGTAAAAAGAATGTTTACTGGCTGAATGATTTCCTCAGTCTTTTCATTTTGGTAATGACTTGGCAAGCATACGATTAGTACCTATTCAAATAAATAATACTAACAGCTAGCATTTATATAAAACATTAGTGTTTGAAAAGATCTTTGCCAATATTATCTCATTTTATCCTCGCAAAAGACTTGAGAGGTAGGTACAATTATTATCCCCGTGTTACAGATAAGGAAACAAAGGCAGACAGTGGTTAAGTGACTTGCTCAGGCTATACAATTAGTAAGTTTCTGAGGCTGGATTTGAACTCAAATCTTCCTGACTCTAGGGCCAGAACTCTATCAATTCTGCTGTCCACCCAACTGATGATTCAATAGCCTTTGCATTCCCATTTTTCAAAGTGAACAACTTTTTAAAATAGTATGATTTTCAGCTCATGCAACTGTCTTCTCATATTGTATTTATTTTGAGTCTTGTTATTAATTAGTAGATGATCTAACTAAATATAATTTTGGAATTACTCTCTAAGGTGTAATGTCACTTCCAGGCTATAAAGACACTGAATTTGATATATTTATGAGACTATTAAGTGAATGCCATATGTAGCACCTTGTATCTCTTTTCTTAAAGGAAAAAACATGCAGAGACTAGGACTGGGATTTCCCTGGTATAGAGAACTTCCAGATCAAGTCCCTCTCCCAAAGCAGTTTAGCATTTTCTCTGCAATATAAAGTCCTAGAGAGTTGCCTAGAACACTGAGAGGTTACATGATTTGCCCAGGGCCACTAAGCCAGTATGGCAAGACATGAGCTCAGGTTTAGCCGGCTTCAACACCAGCTGTGTTCAATTTCCCCAGGCTACCTACCTAAAAAAGATGAATAATAAAGTCTATAAATACCTTAAAAGGCTTTGCCATCTTATTAATGTATTTTCAACAGCATTTTCCATAATTGGAAATCATGGTCCCCTTTAATCACTTCTATATTAAAGCCACTTATTATGACACCATCAATACTGAAGTTTTATCTAAATTTTTTAAAACGTATTAATTTTTTATTGGAGTTTTAACTAAATGTATAATTCATGTTACTCTTTACATCCTCAGTTTAAAAAAAAAAACACTTTCCACTTGTATGCAGGGGGCAGGGAAATAACACAAGGATACATGATGATGATCTGGGCCTCTTTATCCATCTTAATTCAGAAGAAGAATCACTGCTCCTAAACTTCTCCTACACATACATACACCCATATATTCAATTTCACTATGTGAAGCCTTAAAGAGGGACAAATCTGACAGCCATTGTGCAGACCCACAGCAGTGTCTTTCAAATGAAGCCAGTTCCAAGGAAGGGAAAATCCAATCCCTAGAAGTTGCCTCCTCTGAGTAGGTAAGGAAAAACTGCTTCTCTCCATCATTCTGCCTTCCATTAAGAGTGCACCCTACTAGAGGAGAGAATACTGAACAGGGCAAATGCCCAAGGAAGCTACTCTTTCCCCTATACTTAGGGCAGCAGTGTACCAAAAAGTAGAAGAGCTAAACATAAACAAGAATTCTACTCTTTCCTCATTAAAAATAATGAGATTAACTATTAGTGAATTTTTAGAAAAGGAGTGCACAGAATTATGCAAAATTCAAGAAAATAGAGATGAAATCCCTTCACAAATATACTTACTTCTAACTGGCATACTGTGGTAATTTTTTTTTAAATGACATCAACATTGTAATACAAATGATAAAAACGACATTCAAATGGATGTGGAATTGATTACTACAGATACCAGGTCTCAAAATACATTTTCTAAATTTAATTAAGTCCCCCACCTAAGAGTCATGATGAATGTTAGCCTAATTGAAATATTGGATATCAAATGGTTCAACGAAATGCTCCCTTTTTTTCTTTTTACCTCATTGCATTTGCTTATTCTCCTTGCTACAATAAGCTGAATCATTCCTCGCTTGTTTCCCTCTGTAGACATGGACCTTCTTAGTGTTTCCATGGCATCTTGATTTGTCTTGCCCAACAGGGATTCTCCATTTACTGCTATCAGTTGATCATTCACTCGAAGCCTTCCATCCTGGGAAGAAAAAGAGATAATAGTAAGGCCTGTAAATAAGGAAGTACTTGCTTTTGTAATAGTTAAATACTGTTACAAAATGAAGTTTGCCTTCAGTAAGGAAACAAAAACAAAAACTTTTTTTAATCCTAATAGATTATGCTCAATTGAACTCTCATATAATAGCATCTAAGCAGCCATTGAAGATTGTGTCTATTCCAACAATTTATACATTTGTAAATCAAGTCATTAGCATAATCTGTTTTCCCAAATAGCATACTAATTCAAACAACACAATATGATTATTTTCTTGCTTCCAGAGACTCTTATAGAGGGAAATATTTGAGTCTGACTAATATTTTAATCTGGAACAGCACAATCTTTTCAAACGGAGCCATGAAATTTTCCTATGGAGAAATGGCATGTGTTACTGAAGCTCTATTTGCCAGACAACAACATTGTCACTCAGGGAGTCTATCACCAAGCTATATGACATCATATAGCCGTATATTTTTCACATTTACAATTTCAAGAAAAATGCAATTTTAAGCCGATTTTCCATGCAAAAGGAATATCATCATCAGAATGTGCTATGGTTTGTTGGTTCAGAAAACAGAGTCAACATAGATATTAAAGGAAGAGACAGCATGATGTTGTGCTAGGTTTGGAGTCAGTGAGACCTGGTTTTAAGTCTAACCTAAATTTGATCCTGGACAAGTCACTTAACCTTTTAATGACTCAGGCAAATCCCTAGGATAGATCTAATTGGCCCTCTTTCCCTTCTCCCAATATGTATTTTTCATTCTTTATTGTGTGTGTGTGTGTGTATGCATATATATTTTTGTATACACTATGAGCTAGTTATCTTCCTTGATAGCATCAATAAATAATCAATAAATCAACAAGCCTCTATTAAATTTTTACTAAACATTGGGCAAAAGACATAAAAGCATTCCTTGCCTTTAGGGGAACTAATATTCTAATAATAAAAAAAAAAAAAACCCAGCATAAAAATAATCCGGTGCAGATTGGATATATAGAGAACAAACAGATGACAACCTCAAAAGAGAAGGCAGAAACAGTCAAGGGGACCAGGAAAAGACTCCTTAAGGAAATGGGATTTGAGCAAGGTGTTGAATTAAGTCCAGGAAATTTAGAAGTGAAGGTGAAGGAGAACAGCACACGAAGATGGAAAATGTAGTGTTCTCCAGGAGGAGCAGCAAAAATCACCTCTTTGAGACAAGAACTTCATTTTTTTTTTTGCCTTTGCATCCCTAGATGCTTAACAAATACTTGTTAAGTTAATCTCATAGCTAAAGCTTCTTGTGCTTACTGGGGTACAAAACGAGAAAATGTCAGTGGAATTAGCCAACTTCAATAAACTTTTGGTTCCTGGGCATGAAACTCCATACAGTAGTAGTAACATTTTGCTGATGAAATGACTATCTTTGTGCCCCTCTCCATTAGAGATCTACAGCATGGCCCCTTGCATTATCTTTCCAGATGACCTGATTTTGTCTGTCACACACACACACACACACACACACACACACACACACACACACACAC
>NW_020954639.1:8001057-8028001 GCF_900497805.2 Vombatus ursinus | reverse complement strand
ACACACACACACACACACACACACACACACACACACACACACACACAGACACTCATTTGTAAATTTCCATCATATAAGTAGATCTAAATATGTACAACAATGTAACCAATTCCTCAAGTGTCCTTCTAAACCAAATACTGAATGAATCACAAATAACTGATTTGAAAAATATATAAAGTGAAAATTGTAAATCATCCCAAAAATAATTTTGATTAAGGGATAGAGGTGGAGATATTATGCTTACCTTGGATGCTGCTCCTCCATTAATAATTGACTTGACAAAGATCCCCAAATCTGCATGGTTTTCTTTGGACCGGTTGCCTTTAACACTGACTCCAAGACCAGCAGATCCAGAGTCATTAAGTGGAACTTCAAATGTCAGAAATTCCCTAGTGCCATCAGGTGTAAGAACAAGATCCTCATCTTCTGCTTTCTATTAAGGGGGGAAAAACATACACACAGAACACGACATTATTTTGAAATGTTTCTTTTTAGCCCCATTACCTTCTTTAGAGTCTAACAAACAGTTCCTTGATTGCAATATCCACAGTGTTTCCACAGAAGTTCCATGAGAAGATCCACATTAATAATGTGCATGCATTCTACCAGATGATTCCTGGAGCCAGATGTTAATATTTATAAGTGATACTTGTTTCAATATTGAAACAAATCTGAACCAGATTATGAGAAAAACACCAAATGTACTGGAAGCATTGAAGACCCTTTAATTCTTTAGTTCTGGACTCCTATGGTTTTTAAAAAGTAATTTCTTCATCTGTTTATGCCTTCTAAGCCACAGGAGGAAAACAGAAACAGCAGGAATCCAGATAAATAAATAAAATTACTCATTTGGTCCAATTCCTGTATTAGGAGCTCATGGTGTTCTTAAATAACAGAATTAAGATAGTTTAGTCTCTATTATTAATGGTGAAGCCTAGATTATTCATGGTCATCAAAAGACAAAAACAAAATGGAGAATGGGGTATAATGGGAACAATAGTGGATTTGGAACCGAAAGATTTGAGTTAAACTTTGTTTCAAATGCCTAAATTTCTCTGAATCTTATTAGATTAATTTGTCACAGAAGTAAAATGGGTGCTCTGCATACTCAATGCAGTGCTGTTGTCAAGATGTAAGGAAAAAAATGTATATAAATATATGCTATTAATTCCACACTGCCATTCCAACGTGTTCGCCACATTATTCAACTAATTTCACTTTTCATACTTATGAGAACATAGTGAAGACCAATGCAAACTGCATTAAATTAATAGCAATATACTGTCCTATGTCTCCCAAGGCTTGTGATATTCACATAGTAAATATGAGAATAATTGAGCGACCTATACTTTCAGGGTGGTAGTCAGGAAATTTATTGAAAATGGATGAGAGAATGAGGTGAGGTGATTCAAATAACAGAAGGTCATAAGTAGACTTCAAATATAGAAGAACAGTGGCTGATTCCCAAATTCAGGAAGAAAATTAAAAAGAAAATAAGAAATTGCCTATCCTGAAGCATGTAGACTGTTAGGCTGTTATAGTAAGACTTTATAGACAGCAAAGATCTGGGTTCAAACTCTGCCTCAAATACTTTGACTTCAGGCAAGTCACTTGACTTCCCTGGGCCCCAGTTTGCTCATTTATAACATAAGGGGATGAGATTTAATGGCCCATGATCCCTGCCAGGTCTAAATCTATTATTCTCCTATTCTATGTTAGAACAAGAATATATTTGTCATGTAGCACAGTGGAAAGAATACTGGGTTTGAAACCTACCTCTGTCACTAACTAGTTGTGTGATTTTGACCAAGTTCACTTATCTTATTAAGGCAGACTTTCCTCAGCAACAAATTTAGGGGATTTCATTATCTTTGAGATCTTTTCTCATTCTAAAATTCAATTATTCTCTTCCTGGGGTCTTTAAAAGTAATATAGAAGTTCATCTAGGATGGTTTCAAATGGTCTCAAGCAAGGGAGAAAATAGATGACCTCTATATGAACTAAGAAAATTTTCACCTTCTAAAATTCTAATGTATTGTGATCTTAAGATAAAATTTCCCTTAAATTAATATCTAGTTTTAGGTTTCAATGACAGTACTTTCTAAGCCCAACCCCCCACAACTAACTTCTAGTCAAAAGCACAATACAATTCACAGTCAAACTTCACTGATATGGTTTCTGGCTGAGAACTCTAACAGGTTTTCACAGTAACAAAAAATAAAGAATAAAATACAAAAACACAATTTGTTAAGGAGGTTAGCTATTCAAAACATCATATTTTCAATAGAAAATGAAAAGGAAACAAGAGTTTAATTGGAAAAAAATCTTCCTTGGATTTGGCTGTGCCTAAAAGGAAAGTTCCAGGTCAAAAGAAATGCAGGGACTTGTTCACATATTAGGGCATAGGACTAGGCCTGGGATTTCATTAGTGTAGGGAACTCTAAGGGCACCTAGGTACCACAGCAGATAGAGTGCCAGCCATGGAATGAGGACTTGGGTTCAAATCTGGCCTCAGATTTGAACCGTTTGTTGGCAGACTCTAAACTCTAAACACTTACAAGCTGTGTGACCCTGGGCAAGTCACTTTACCATGTTTTCCTCAGTTTCCTCATCTGTAAAAACGAGCTGGAGAAGGAAATGATAAGCCACTCCAGTATCTTTGCCAAGAAAACCCCAAATGGGGTCAAGTAGAGTAAGACATGACTGAAAAGACTGAGCAACAACAGGGAACTCTAAGATAAGAAAACTTCTACCCATGTAAGGGAACACCTTCTGTGTAATTTCCTTTTCTCTTGTTGTTTTCCTTGAGAGAAGGGACTTTTTTTTTTCTTATTTGTATCCCCAACAGTTAGCACAGTGCATGGCATGCAGTAGATTCTTAATATATACTCAATGAATTGAACTTATAGTCTTCAAAATTTGTCAAGAGCACAGAAGCATGAAGTGATTTGCCCAGGGTCACACAGCCAGTATGAGTCAGAGGTATGACTTGAACCCAGGTCTTCCTGGTTCCAAGGATAGCCCTCCATCCACTACACCATGCTGCGGCTGTTCACATATTGGAAAAGTAAATTACCTTCCAAGAACTGGATAAAACATAAATATTCATAAGAAGACATATGCACTATGAGGCTTAAGAAATAAAAATCAACTTACTTTTGAAACAATTAGAGAAAACACTCTTATTCAAAACTGATTTCTTGAAGTAAAGGTCATTTTAAATTACTTCAGCTAAATGAATGAAGCTACTCAAGCATGTAATTTGTAATAATAATGGGATGGGTGATAAGGTGATTCTCGGCACTCTCCTTTAGGGCCTAGGAAATACCTAGACACATTAAAATCATAACAATGTATTTTTACACTATAGAGATATGACATAAGTATAGTACAACTATTGAAAGATAATACAGTCTTCAGAAATCAAATGTGACAGGATGAATAATCTTTGAAGCTGTCCTCCACCCCAAAATGATGTAGATAATGGCACATAGGACAATTACATAATTCATTGGCTGAAGAGGCATAAGTAGGAATTTTTTTTACTTCTGACTGCTGCAGAGTAGGGTAAGGGGGAAAGCTGTAGTGCAGAAGACATGAACAGGATCGGGTTGGGAGCTGGCAGAATTTAAGGTCATGGACCCTCCAAAGACAAGGGCCTTGGTGCTCAAGGAGGAGGAAGGGTTTCTATAGACCTACAGCTGCCAAGATAAAGAGTGCCTTCAAGGTCTTCACTGGCAAGAGATGCCAGCAAATATTTATTGAGCATCCTGGAGAGGGTGTGTCTCTCTGTATTTTGTTCAAGTTGGAAAGAGAGGGACTCAGACAGGGCCCCAGGAAATTCAGCAACAAGGGCTGTGTCTTCAAGGGGAGGGAAATAAATCTCAGGAGCAAGGATACTTTAGCAAGAGAAGAGAATGACATCCCTCTCCTAATTCCCTTGTCCTCTACTATGCTGTGATTCCCCAATTCTCCCACTGGTTCCAAGGATCTAGCTCTTCCTACCCCAGTGGAGGTACAAGCAAAGTCTATAAGAAACAAGAAACAGTTTCCAGATAAATGAGAATACCCCATCCCACTCTAGAAAGTATGCCCACTGAATGTTGACATGAAGAGCAACAGTTTGACATATGATATCGCACTTTCAGATATGTTTGTCCTATCATTCCCATAGAGAAAGCTGACCCAGGGGCAGCTAGGTGATACAGTGTATAGAGCTCTGGCCTTGGAGTCAGGAGGATCATAGCTCAAATCCGGCCTCAGACAATTGACACTTACTAGCTGTGTGACCCTGGGAAAGTCACTTAACTCCAATTGTCTCATCGAAGGAAAAAAAAAAAGAAAACTGATCTAAACTCAGACCCACAAAAAATCAGTAACTTAGAGGAATATATTAAATTATGATTTAAAGAAAAACAAAACTATCTTCAAAAGTAACTTCCTTAAATAGCATTTGCACTGGTACCTTCATTGAGGTTGCCATATCATTTCCATTTGAAAAAAATGTAGAGAAAAGTTGTCAGGTATATGAGATAAATTGTATTTTTCAATAAAGTTAGGATAATCTCCTGACAGGGCCATTTATGATTCAGCTTTAGAGAGGGCAAGATTAACCGTCCCCAGGTTTTATTTGTTGTAGAAATAGGACTTGTTTTCTTCTCAGCTTGGCTTGTCTTCATTATCATTAAAAATATTTAAAGGATAAACTGCACTTTACATAAAATGTTTTTATTATACATCCATGCAGGTCCAGGCACAGGTACCTAAAATCAATTGCTGTTTTATGGCTATATTTTTCATATTAAGTTATTGAGGAATTCCTCTCAAAAAAGTTTGGGCTATACATTTTATTATAAATAACTCTTAACTCTCTGTACTGACAAATGAGTCTAGTGAGCACATTTCAATCCATCAATGGTTAACCTTCTGCTGCTTCTGATGCTGCTCAGGGTGAGTACTTTCAGTCCTCACTAGGATACTTATTTGATTTACAAGTATCTCCCTTAGCCTCCATTTTCTCATCTGAAAAATGGGGATGATAACACTTCTACTATTTACTTGGCAGGGATATTGTGAGAAAAAAGAACATTGGAGACCTTGAAATAGCACAGAAATGGAAACTATCAATAATGCTCAGGCAATTCTATTCTAATAAAGCTCAATACTTTTCTTAGCTTTCCTTCTTCTACCCAGAATCTCAGCTAGGTGGTGCAATGGATAGAACATGGGAAGCGATATAAAGAAGACCTGAGTTTGAATTTTGCCTCAGGCATTTAATAGTTGTGTGGCCCAGATCAAATCATTTAAGCTTTCTCAGCTTTCCTGTCATCATTTGGAAAATACGGGGGTTTAGACTTCATGGTCTCTAAGGTATCTTCCAGTTCTTAAATTCTTATGTTATGGCTCTCTACAAGAATGATACAAGTGCCCCCATGCCCACCCCCTCAATGCTGTATCTCTTCCTTTTCCTTACTTCCTATTCATGATCACTATTACTCATCTCTAAAAATCTAGTGAGTGTAGAGAAAGGCTAAATGAAGTCTTGTGGGGGGGGGGGGGGGGGGAGGAAGGGAAAGAGAAGAGGGAGGGGGAGAGAGAGCGAGCATACAAATCTAACTCAAAAGTTAATCTAAAATATGTAAAAAATGACAGAAGCACAATAGAATGATGACTTTGTTGGTGTTTATAAATGACAGTAACTTAGTAAAAAAAAAATTTTTTAAATAGCTAGAGGTGACAAAATAGTGATGGCATGGAAGGATCATTTTACAAACTCTCTGAAAGGGAAAGATGTGAAAAGAATGGGGGGGGGGGGGGAGAGGGAGAATCACAGATGGTAGAGGATATTAATATCCCCAAAGGCATCAAAAGAACAAGAAGTGTTTAGCACATAGAAATCACTTGTTAAATATTTAGTGACAGACTGACCAACCCATAGGCTTACTTTCTCACCTTTATAAAATCTTGATGAGAATGATCTACATACATGTCAAGGGTATCCTTGATGACAATATGTGAAGGGAATAGACAGGAATCCACAGACAAGCCTCAACAGTAGATCACATCTTTCTAGTCTTATAATAGGCTGAAAGATGCTGATTGTTGATTATTTAAAAAACAAAAAAAGCTTCAACATGAAGGCACAAAACTGAGCTTTAAATTCTTTTCACCAGCAAGGAGTCTCCAATGCAAATGTTATGTTCAACTGAAAATTTTTGATAAATGCTACTAAAGGGAAATTTTTTTTCATGAAATTTATGTTAATATTAAGTGAAGTAGCCATATCAACAATATTTCCCCCCTAAATATTGTAATGGCAATGTATGCAAAACTATATAATTTATAATGATCTAGCTTATGCAAACATCTACCATTACAATCCAAGAGGTGGGTGGAGACACTGAAGCAAAATTACTGAGTATTTACATGAATATGTTTTAGCATATTTCAGTGTTCACAACACATTAAGTGTTCTGCAGTATACACCTGTAATTTGATTCCTACGTATCTTGGGGGCAAGACATTTGGAGCATGCATTTTAACTGCGATGATGAGAAAAAAACAAAACTCTTTTATCCCTAAAAAAGCAAAATGCTTTGGAAGAAATAAAGGGATAGAAAATAAAATGAGCTCATCTTAATTTTAAATCAAAACTTAAAAAACCCCTCCCCCCCTTTTGTTTCTAGGTTAAGTGTTTTAATTTCCCCCATATGTTAGATAAACACTAATGAATCTTATTTGTACATATATGCTGAGGTTCATTATTCTTATTAGCTAAGCTAATATGTCACATCTGGCAATAATTAAGCTCTTTGACAACTCAAATACCAGCTGCTAAATAATAGAAACAAAATCTAAATATTTTTAGAAAATTTGGTTTGCTTTTGTTTTAATCCTAATATAACTGGAGATCTTTCATATGTTAGATGCAGATTATATTTGTGCTTCCTCCCCCAAGTACTGAACTAGAAAGGTGGAATTACTTCATTTCGAATGATTTTCCTTATTTCAAGACTTTTATTTAAAATAGTTACTACTACAATAACAAAACTGCTTTCTTAAACTAATTTTCTATAATGCTATCAATGTTATCGTGATATTGTATTGAAAAGTGCAATAGGAGCCATTCTTACAAAGAACAAAAAAAAAATTTTCAACATGCTTTCTGTTAGCAAGAATAAATACTTCCACATGGATTCTTAATCTACATAAGAATTGATATATACTGCCTGTCTACAGCAATAGTTTATCAAGACCAAAAAACTAAGTTTCTGTCTACTCGAGTTAACAATAAGAGTATTTCTAACTAACTCAGAATCATTATTTATGGAATCTGATCAAACACCCACAAGTTCCATAAACAATTTTTTTACTTTGATTATGCTTTTTCTGAACAGAGATTACAAACAATTCAAATTACAATAAACTCAAATCTAAGATTTTTGATTTCTCATAATTTTGCCAAGCATTAAAATAAAATGTGTTTTGTTAAATAATTATAAGTATTTCCTAAGCATTATGGAGCTAAAGAAGAATTTTTAAAAAGTGGGTGGTGTTTACTCTATGAGAATCTCCCAAAGCCCAACATAAGAACAGAAGGCAATAAATGATATCCATTTGCCAGCCTAGATTCAGAATTTTATTTCCTTCCTTGGTTTTTCCTTCATCATATGAAGGTGCCCAACTCATCAGCTATAGTTGGTCTGCTACAAGCTCAGGTCTGCTGGCTGTTTGGGATGCCATTTTTCTCAGAGACATCTATCTGTCCTCATGACCTCGTAAATTTTACTTAAAATTTCCATAATTCCTTCTAACTATGGCAAAGTCATCTAATTCTAGTCAAAAAGAAATTGTTGCCACTTTGGGGAGGGATCATTTCCCACACAATAAACAGAGGGTGGTTCCTTAATTTGTTTCAAAGCAGACAATCTCTCAAGTCAATGAAAGTGCTCCTCCATGCTTATTCCTTCTTCATTGTGGAAAGAAATAGAAAACTATTGTAGTATCTCAATTTTGTATGTAATTTTAGAAATGTTTCAAGGTGTCTCTCAATCAGGTGCCTAGAAGATATTCACTATTTTGGGGAAAAAGATCTAACTGCTTTATAAACTATATTATAAATCTATGAAACACAATAAGATATGAGGAAAAAATAAAATTCAAGTGTGATTAGTAAAGACAATTAATAAAAACATTAGACTCATATATCTTCCCAAGATTACTACATTCTGCAAAAAAAAAACCAAAAACATAAAATTCTTACCGTTTCTTTGGGAATCTGCATCTGACTTGGTTCTGCATTCTATAAGAATCAAAGAAAAACATCAATTTAGCATGATCAATACTATTTTAAATATTTTTCAACATAGGGAGACAACATTTAAAAAATATATAATTTATTTTTAAAATGAGTCCTTAAAAATCGAAGTATGCAAATTTAAGCTAAAGAATAAAATATACTCCCAGTCAATGAACATATAAGTAGCACTGGTCTAAATTCAAAAAAGCATAAATATTAACAATAGGTGGTTTTAGGATACATAACTATTTTGTGGAATCAGAAATAATAACTTCATTTACATTTTTCTTAAAAGCTAAAATCCATGATAATACTAATGTATGAACAGAATTACTTGACTGTGCCACCAACTTAGTTTGAATGCTACCCTTTTTTTTAAGTTCTTAGACTATGTCCATATATAAAAAGGATATTAATGACAAAAAAGGAGCTTTGGGGAATGTATGGAATTACAAGGTAACCTTAAATTAACTGCAATATTTTGTTGTTACATCACACTTCACTTTTTCATAGTCAATTGTTTTCAATGAATTTGTAGCTTCACAGTAAGATAAAAAGGAAGTAGGGCTAATTAAAAATACGTACCCTTAACAAACAAATATGACTATAGATAGTAACCTGGATTAATACATAAGTCATTTTAGAAAAACATGAATAGACTTGCATGAAATAACGAAGAATGAAATGAACAGAACCAAGAAAACAGAAATATTGTTTTCAAGAACAACTTTGAGTAAGTCATTCTGACTACTATAAATACCCAAATTAACTACAAAGAACTTATGTAGGAAGAGACTATCTGCATCAGGAGAAAGAATCGATAAATAGAAGTATGCATAGAATAATTTTATATATATGTATACATATTTGTGTCTAATGGTAGCCACCTTGAGCATAGGGATAGGGGAAGGAAAAAAGAAAAAAAGAGAAATCTACATGATAATTTTATAGTATATTTTAAAAGAATAGTAAATTGTTCATAATAGACTTGCAGTTTCATGTGCAATCATATTTTTTATTATTCTATGTTATGGAAATGTTTGTTTTATTCCATAAATTAAAAATTAAATTAAAAACATTTTAATGTCATCCCCACCTCCTTGAAACAATTCATTCCCTAAAGGAATGCACACATGGAATAAATTGATGTTTTTAAATGTTTCCAGAATAAGGGAGAAGAACCTAGAAAATAAAAACTAAAAGCCAAAAGTCCTTTATATTTTGGTATAAAATCTGGGAAAGTGTGCAGATGCAATGGAGCAGCTAGGTGGGACAGTGGTTAGAGAACTGGACTTTGAATCAGGTAGTCTGCAATTCAAATGTGATCCAATATACTAACTCAGTAGCTGTGTGACTCTAGGCAAGTCAATTAACTTCTGCCTACCTCAGTTTCCACCCACCTATAAAATAGGAATAATAATAGCACCTACTTCCCAGAGTTGATGAGGATCAAGTATGTGTAAAAATTTTTGTAAAACCTTAAAACACTATATTAATGCAACTATTATCATTATTATCATCATTCCTACTGCTAATACTGTTATTGCTGCTGCTGCTGCTACTACTACTACTACTACTACTACTACTACTACTACTAAACAATTTCTAGGCTGAGACTGCAGGAAAAGGAATCAAAGCATCATTTGAGTTTCCAGATGCCTAGAAGATATTCACTATTTAGGGGCAGTTAGGTGGCACAGTGGATAGAACACCAGCCCTGAAGTCAGGAGGACTTGAGTTCAAATCCAGCCTCAGACACATAACACTCTCTAGCGTGACCCTGGGCAAGTCACTTAACCCCATTGCCTAGCCAAAAAAAAAAAAAAAAGAAGATATTCACTATTTAGGGGAGTGCTTTAGACCTAACCCCAGAGAGGAATTGTGAGATAGAATAGTGAAGAAACTAAATCACTAAATTAAGTGAAGGAAAAGAGCAAAACATTATTCAAACATTGCTGAGAACTATAACAGAGGAGCCCAGAAAGCTAAATTAAAACATTCATCCAACTTTACAGAGAATTCAAACAAAATGATATGATTCCCACACTGTTGAAATGTATCCAGTCTTTCCCAAACCAACATCTATGGGTAACTAAAGTTATATTCAAGGAGATTAAGCAAACATGATTTTACTTTATTTGCAACCTAGCCATCACTACAGTTGTCATTCAGTCTAACTACTGTTTTAAAAAACAAATGCAAACTGTGATTGATGTTAAATACCCTAAAATAGCTAGAATAAAATGAATTTTAAAACATTCCTGATACTATGGATGTTCAGTTAAACAATTTGTATCATATCAAAAGGCATAGGCATTACTCAGTTATCCAAGTATGTCATTTTTATAAGCAAGTTCCAATGAACAGTTTACAACAAAACCTTTTTCCCATTACTCCCTTTCTAATGTGCTTACTTTGAAGAATATCATTATGATGAAAATTCCTGTATAATACTTGGAAATATTTATGAACTTGTTACAAGTGAAAAGGGGAATTGACAAAGGTTATTTCATCTCACTTGAGTCATTCTACATAACATTCAATGTATTGCTAATTAAGAGCTGTGGGATGTCTGCTCTATACTAGTTCTTTTTAATTTAAAAATTATCACCTTCATTTATTTTTATTGTAAATTACTTCTTTCCATACAACAAAATGATCAGTTATAGATGCAATGAAAGATCTGTGATCACACAGTGGGACAAATGGCAAGTTTGCTAAAGGCAGGTTTCTTAAAATGTGACATCTATGAAATAACTCACTCATGTGTTTGTCTTCAAGCCCAGATCATGCAGCAACTTTATATTAATTACCATTTACTATAACTTGGGGGTGGAGGGGTAGAAGGAGGAGGGAGAGAAGGAAGAGAGAGAGAGAGAACTCCCTTTATAACAGAGGTTTCTAACATAGTCAGTGAATTTCATATATATAGATGTATATATATGTGTGTGTGTATATACATATATGCTTGTGTATATTTTATACACACACACACACACACACACACACACTGCATTTCAACATAATTAGTTTCCTTTGAAATCCTAAGAATTTTTTAATGCATTTAAAGCGGGTCAATGGGCTTCATCAGACTCCTCCAGGGATCCATGAAACAAAAAAATGTTAAACACTCCTTCCTTATAAACTAATTTTTAATTATGCCTACATGGACCTTACAACAACTATCTATTTTTCAAACAAATTAGAGGGATAATTTTTGAAAGTCTGAACAGGTTACTTAAATATTTCAAAGAATAATGACTCTGTAAGAATGGTTATTCCTGTTCCACCAATGCAGACTGAAACCCTTAGCAAACTTTTTCATGAGTTTCTGTGACCTAAAAATACCATCCCCTGGTGTCCACCCTTCTGATGATTAGGCTCTCCTATTTAGTTAGCCTTATCTTTAACTGAAAGGCACACTATATCTCCCTGACATCCCTATCCACTTTAGTGTGACCTGCAAGAAGTTAAATTCCAGTAGTCTTCTTCCTTTCCTTTTAATTTGATTTTTAGTTTATAAAATAAAGCAAGCATTTCCATAACATAGTATAATAAAAAAATTACATTTTAGATAAGTGAGATTTGATATCTATCTGGAGAGAATTAAATGGAAATAGAAAGGAAGACCACTTTTTCTCAGTGGTTCAGGTCAGCCTTCAAGAACTGAAAAAGGATGAGAAGTTACAGGGAAAGGAAAAATGTAAACAAATACACAAATGGTAGTTTCAAGACAAACTTCTCAGCATGAAGCTAAACCAGCTCAATGACTCATGTTAATCTGAAAATTTTAACAGCCTCTATCTCACACACCATTTCCCTTGGATGGAAGGCTTCTTCCTGGCGAATGACAAGAAGGCTCACAGTTCCTCCCATCTTGGTGCTTCTAAGCAAGGAGACAACCTCCTCTTGGGTTCTGCCTGTTAAATCTACTCCATTTACCTAAAACAAATAGAGCATTGAAAAAGCCTGTTAGACTAGACAAGATGCAAGACAAATGGTGCAGCTGAAGATAAAACTATTCCACAGAATATATTATCCAGTGACTCATAAAATCTGGGATTGAATCAATGTGCAAACTCTCTCCACTGACACAGATCAGAGCTCTCCACACATTGGTACAGCTTCTGTGGCTGAAAAAACAATGCAGAGTCTAAAAACCAAAGTTGTAGAGATGAGCCTCTCTGAATTTAGCCCAGCTGGTCCTCGGACAAACAGGTACGCAAACTGTCATTGGGTCCATACCCAAAGACTTTGTGAAAACAGCCATAAATTGGGTCTTCTGGTAGTCCTAGAGAACTCAACTATGCTTCCAACACATGATGGGTATCTATGGAGATGGATATGACTGGGTACAACTAATGCATTGGAATCAATCTTTTAAAATGTAGTCACCACATGGGAGAGTGGAGGAAAAGTATCAATGAGTTTATTATAGCTAAAATAATGCTTCATATATCCATAAGAAAATAGTAGCAGAAATTTAAATAGTAGCCATTAAAATCAATAAATGGCAACCCTCCTAGAAGAGTTGAAGTATTGAATAGGAATTTGAAAATACTGACTGGCTTGAATACTATTGGCTGTGACATGAAATTTCTAGGACATTTTATATAATAAATCCTTTAAACACTGAAATAAGTCTTTGCTATTTTAGCAGGTAATGAAAATCATGTTGAAAGTGCATGAGGACTCAATTTTAATTTGAAAGTTTTAACCCTGAAAAACTTTTGAAAAGTGATTGCCCCTTCCCCCTGCCTGGTAACTCTTCTACTCTGAGATTCTTCAAGTCCCACAGTCTTATAGAAAATATAGAAATTCATTATTTTAATGTTGAAAAGAAAATTTCCCCCAGAAATTATACAGCTTTCTAAGGGGTGAGGGGAAGGGGAGAACAACCTTCCTATATTGTGATTAAAAGTTGTTTGTAATTTACAACAAAAACCTGTGACTTCAGAAAAACTAAAAAATTCAAGGAGAAAAGTGTTATTTCAACAAAGTTCTGTGTATTTAGCTAAAAAAAAAGAAAAAAAGGAAAGGGGGGAGGGGAACTATAAGTTACTATAGAGTAACTTAAAGATGGTATCTATATAACCCCATTGTACAAAAAAATAAGGCACATTAAAAAATATTACTGTGGCTATTCAGATGTGAAAAATTAGTTGTTATTTTGTGTGCAAACAGCTTCTATGAATGATTAAGCAGAGGATAAGAATATAAAGGGTTGAGGCCATGGACACAGACAAAAAGATACAACAAAATGATGCTAAATGATCAATGGCAAATACAAAAATAACTCCTTCACCTACATTTTTCTGAGGTCACACCAAATGTATCCATAGTAACTTCTTGCAAGTAAGGATTATTATACTCTTTGTAGTTATATTCCTAATGCCTAGTACTTGTAATAGGTACTCAATAAGTACTTGTTGATTAAATGATCTTTAAAGGAAGTTGCTGCTATTTCATCTGAATTGCTAATTTTTAAGGTACTAGAGAGATCACTCTAAAAATGTATTTGGGAAAAAGGTTTCACCATGTCTTGAATGGTAACCTGACAATTATGGAAAATTCAAGAGCTTGTGCAAAGTATATATCTTTTCTCAAAATATCTCACCTCATCTAGTCTTATGAGTTTCAAGTCTATCTTTATAGAGAAGGCCTTAAATGTATAAATGAAATGTTAATGCAAGAAGTTAAGCATTTCATTCAATATATGCAGAAAACATGGAGAGATGTAAGGGGAGTAGGAAGGAAGTGATAGTATGATTTAGAAGTGCAAATGAAAGAAATGTAAAATATATTGTCCTGCCTTTGTGGCAAGAATTTAGTTTTTGAAGATAGCATTTGGAAAATGCAGACAAGAAAAAGCAAAAACATGAATGGAAATACATAGAGAATACAGAACAGTGATATATTCACCATTTATATTAATGTTCATAATTGATCCACTGGCTCTCAATAATTGAAGGATAGGTGATTCTGCTGATAGAAAGACTAGATGTTTTCTAAAGAAACAGCTTAATAGAGGAATGAAAAAGCTTATTTTTTTCCTCTACATACTGTTAGAGTTGATTTCAAAGGAAGTATAATAGAAGTTCATAAATATGCAAGATATAATCCACCCAAAGATATCTTTATTGGCATTAAATTTTTGTCTCAATTCATTGTGTTTATTCCATGGCTGCTATTTTTTGGTTCCAGTTCTTTTCCCGTGAACTGCTTTTCATTTGCTTCATTTTTATATTTTCCAGTCAAAAGATATAGAGAATTTCTGTTTCCTCAGATAAACTCCTAATCAAGCAATAAATCCAAACAAGGGCTAAATCTATATACTACCAAAATGCTTTATTAATTCACTCAAAATTTCAGCAAAATATTTTTTTTAACTCCGTCAATCCAAATGTTTGATTATGAAAAGCAACTTCCTAAATGACTACCTTAATTTTTGACTGAAATGAATGGATTGATTAGGTGTTTTGTCGTCATGTAGACACAACCCCACACTGAGAGAAAAACATTACACTAATTGAACTGTGTTCTATGTACTCTGCTGCAAAGCAGAATTTACTGTTTAAACCTGAGCATATATCTGTACAAGGCAGCATAAAAGAAGCAGTCATGTAATTCCCCAAAATGATTTATGGGTTTGGGTTTTATTTTAAAGATTAAAGGAATAAGTCACTTACCTCCACAAGCCTATCTCCTGCTTTTAGTCTACCATCTTGAATAGCAGCCCCTCTGGGAAGGATATTTTTCACATAAATTGGAGCTGAGCCACCAACTGGAACATCTCTGGAAGTGATGCTAAAACCCAAACCTTCTGAACCTGGGCAAATAATAGAAATGATTGCGATTTTCACCATTTGAAAGTGCTTTGCTTTTAGATGATTTATTAATGATCCCACAAAACACTGCAAATGGGCATTCTTGTTCTATATCAATTCTATATGCTCAGATTTTCTGAGACAGAATTAATAAAGTTAAGGGAAGTCAGGAGAATAAACAGCATTGCAGGTAGAGAATAAAGAAATTTCTAAAACTTAAATTATGTAATTTACTGACAATGACTGAATTTTACCACCTTCATTTGGTACTCTTACATTCTAGCTAAGTGTTCCTATGTTTATTTCTCAAACTATAAGTGGAATTGTGCCATCTAAGACAAAAAATAATTACTGGATTAAAAAAATCATCTTACTCTTTGGCTACCATCTCAAAAAATGATCAAATTACATTTAATGGAGATGAAATTAATGAAGCATTAAAATAGGACTGATTTGAATACTTTCAGTTCTTAAGTTTTTGGCAGGATTTTCTGACATGCAGTACTATATGTTGAATATAATGTAGGAAGAAGGTTATGTGTATCCACAACCGACAAGAAATAACTCAAAACGAAGCAAGGTAAAATCTAAAGATAATAATTTGTCAATTATAATTATGACAAATTTCTACTTTAGTTTCAAAAATTATTTTTGAAGACATTAGATTTTATTTCAGTTTAAAATGCTATCTTGGACACACTTGATAAAAAGGACTCTGTGTTATATGGATATCATTAAATCATAACAAGTCATATATAAAAGAAATATTACTGGTTGTAAATACATAAACAAAGTTTTGAAGTCTAACATTTAAAAATATAAGCTTATTAGCTATGTGATCACAAGACAATTACAATCTCTCTACCTCAGTTTCCTGATCAATACAACTATTCTTCAATTACCTACTTCACAAAATTGTGATGAGGAAGGGTTCTATAAACTTTCCAGGAATATGTAAATTTGAGGTTACAGTTTTAGTAAATATTGGTTTAAATAAAAGTGAAAGAAATTCATTTAGTTGAAACTCAGGTCATTTTAACTCAAGAAACATTTATTAACTAGCTATGGTGTAGTGAGCACAAAGCCAAGTGCTTTCCGTCACAGAGTTTATCTGATAGCTACATATGATACATACAAAGACAACTACAATATTATAAAAATGCTCAAAGGATCGTAGATCCAGACCTAGAAAAGGCCTTAGAGGTGATCTAACCCAACTGTCTTATTTTATAGATGAGAAAAATAATCATTACATCAGCTTGGTTTTTTTAAGTATATGATATGCATCTGAGGGTGACCTTTACATAGACCTTTCAACCCTCATAATGTAAACCCTTACCCAAGCAGATTGTCTTTTGCTGCTTGTTCTCACCCATTTCCCACCTCTGTGCCTTTGTCCTCACATTGTTGCCTATATCTAAATCGTCTTCTGAAATCTTCTCTGCCAGTGGAATAACTATTCGTATTTTAAAACCAAACTTAAATGCCACCTGAAGCATTCTCTGATCTCCTTGGTTGGTTGATAACATCTTTATCGCCTGGCCCTTCCATCTCCCAAAAGTATTTAACATGTAATACTGTTTATTAAATCTATCAATTTGTGATATACCCTCTTCCCCCCTCACCAAAACACTTGCCTCAAGATTCCATGAGGATAAGAGAACCTAACTATTTAGCATTCTCCCCTTCCCTTCTTTTCCACCCTCTCCCCCAACTCCCACCTCCAGCCTGGAACTATGCTGTGTTATACTCTGCAAACAGGACAGCTTAATAAATAAGTTTTACATGAATAACTTGAGAATTATCAAAAGAATTATGGAGAAAGGACAGTAGGATATGAGAGAAATCAGAACACACAAAATACCCTCCCTCCCCTCCACCCCTGAAAAGTTTGCAAATAGGTTTATATCTAGAACAAAATTTTGCTTATTACGACTCCAAAGTAATGAATTTGTTCAGTAAGAGAAAATGAAAACTGATTTTTTTCTCAAGATTGGTCAGTTTCAATGGAATAATTTAATGTGCTCGTAATTGCTCATATTTTAAGCTATTTGCTAGGATCACAAGCATAATACACCATCTCCATGATATTTCTTTCAAAATTTTCTACTGGAATTTTCCCACATGTCTGTTTTAATGGGACCCTAGTGACTTACAATATCATTTTAATAAGGGGGGTGAATCTAAACTCCTCTCACTTTGCCATCTTAATTTGTATGAACTATAAAGACTGACTGTTGTGTGAACCTCAGTATTATTAAAATATCACCAATAACCCCTAAATCTGTATGCTAAAAGTTCAGGCAGTGACCTTTAAAAGAAAGATAAATAGATATCAATTTTCATTTAGAAAAGCCAACAAAACATTCTGTACTGACTGAAACATATTACTGACCTTCTCCTCTGACTTTATTAAAAAGCTAATTCCTGTGAAAGATCAGAGTATTTGAAAATGCCAAAATGGCAATAACTATTAAGAAATCATAATTATAGAAGCAAAGACTTGTGGGCTGTCTGAATTTTGTCATTATGGATGTCATAGTTCCAAAAATATGTCAAAGAATCACTTCAATGAAGAATGTCTCACTTTTTATCAGATAAAGACAGATGATTTCCTTGCAACAAATCACTATTATTTAGGATATGCTAGTTGGAATCTGAAGTCTTGGACATGTTATGCTTTAGTGAAAGCTACAAAGAAATTTTAACCTAATGACACCAATTAGTAAAATAACCATTGCCTATTACTGAAATTGTATTTGTTAGGTTCCTTAAATCCTCTTTTCTAATGGCATCCTTCATTAGAGATAATCAAAGACAATCGAAATCCTCATTCTATTCATACTTATAATACACTACTTGGGGGTATGGTTAAACATTTTGCTTCATTTATTGCTCCACATGGATGATACCCCAGTAATCAAATGAAAATAGCATTAGGGAGTTGGGCCTCCACTGTGCATGTTGGTATTAACAAATGTTAAAAAAAAAAAGGCTAAAAAAGGAAGCTGTTACTTATTTCTTCTGTTGTTTTCTAATCTAAGAAACAAAAATTAAGTATTAAACACTGCTAAAAGTACATTGCTTACTCTCTAATGCTTTTAAAGTGAAATAAATATTTTATTAGAAATGACTAACTACAATTTCTGAATATAAAAAAATTTTCTTGATGACAACATTTTCAAATCATCACCAGAGTTTAACTATCATGCTAGAATTTTTCAAATATACTTACTAAAAAATTATTTTGTGAAAAAAATGGTAATTTTCTAAATTAATGGATTTGGAGCTGCTTAAAAGACCAAAAATATTTAGAAAAGCAGTAACTTTTACATGAATAGTTCCAGTGACAGTCAGACATAAAATTGGGAAATTTGTCACCATGAGAAGCCCGAGGCATATTTTTGGTCAATTTTCTATGGACATTTTATTAAGTTATTTCATTATATTCTTTCTAAATGAGGAGTGTCATTCAGTGACCATAAAACATAACTGAAAGAGCCACAATTAGATTTATGCTGATGCCCTTAAGTCTTGTTGGAGGAAAATCCACCACAGACAAGCTGTCAACTCTAGCTTCTGTCAGGGAGGTTTATAGAGCTGAAAATTCAGAAACCAGAAACAAGCAATGTGGTGTTCATGGGAAGTTCATTTAGTGCTAACACAGTTTTAGAAAGGAGATAAACACTTTATATTCAAAACTCCTCCAACTCTCTACTGAAAGTAGAAAATAAGGCATTGGTACAGGAAGAAGATTTGAGGTCTAAATCTGATGCTTGACATCTGCTTTGGGCACCAGTTTTCCTATTTTACAAATGAGGCAGGATACCTTATCAAGTGAAAAATTATATGATTCAATGATATTGATAAAGAGAAATGAGTGGAAAACATTAATGTTGTCATAAGCGAAATAAGCTATAAAGGTTATGATTTTTTTTCAAATGACACATTTTCATGTGTTTCTGGATTGAGACATACTTTATTCCACAAATCATTCTTGAGTACCTACTCGTCTATCTTCTACTTCACTTGAATGTGCCTGTTTTCAAATATAATAATAAACCTATGGAGACATGTTGGAACAGAAAGTATTTGAGTTGGTATATTGAAACAACTCATCAATTCAGTTTTTAAATATAGGCAAATCAATTGTTTGACTGAATTGACCAGTTGAGTCAGTAAAAAGAAATAAATATTGCAGCTATAATTGAGCTGAAGGTGGTATTAACACATCACTGGCAGCAAAGGAGTGATGACTCAGTTTGAGGTACCTTTGTAACTTAGCAACATCTCCTTATTTGAGGTTCATGCTGTCCACAGTTATCACCTGATCCAGATCCTAGTGGACATTTTACCCAGGACATTCTTTCCTTTTTCAATTATATCAGTGCCTCTCTGATTAACAGTCTTTCTATCACACTTTCATAGTAAGGCATTCCTATGTAAATGCTTATATTCCTCTGAAATACCCCACTCTCCCAGTTCTTCCATCTCACCCACTGGTACACATGACATACTACCCAATTCATCTTCAACTATGCACAGAGATGTTATATCCTTCCTTGAAATTGCCATCACTCAGATGTATCACATGTCTATATTCATGATTCTGAAATCATTTTTTCTGATCATCATCTTTTATCATTTCATCTTTCTCTATGCCTTGTAACCTCTTGCCATTTTTCTTCTTCACCATGGCCTTCATTCCTTCTATCATCCTTTCTCAATCTGTCTCCCCTACACTGGCCACACTTCCATTTCTTCCTCATAACAGGCCCTTGTTGAATCAAATTGCCTCCAATTATCTCCACTCTCAAATCCATTGCTCCCTTGTCCTTTCCCAATTACATTTTTTCAAAGCCCGACTGTGGATCACATTCACCATCTGCCTCCTTCACTTCTATTCATGTGCTGCTAAATGGAGCTGGAAGAATTCACAAAACCGTGTTGACTAGGTCCATGACAAATATATGCTATAAAATCACCCCAATTGTATGCATTAAACATGGGTGTCCCCAAGACTCCATCCTTGGCCATCTTGTCTTCTTACATTATACCATCTCACTTGGTGATCTGATCAGCTTTCCAAGAGCTCAATGAATATCTCCAGAAAGATGACTCCCAAATCCTTATATCCAGGTTTAAAATCTCTCCTGAGTTCCAATGCTCCAATTGCTTTTTGAACATCTCAAACCAGATATAGGCACCTCAAATTCAATATGTCCAAAATATGAACTCATTATCTTTCCTCCCTCTCTGAATCCACCCCTCCACCAAAATTTCCATTATGTTATAATTGCCTATTTTCCACTTGATTATAGCATATCTAGAAGTTTCTTTTACCTACTAGAATCTTCAAGTTTTGTTTTTCCCTCACAATTGGCAGTAGAAATAACCTAATAAAGTTATTATCAAAAATAAGGTCTAAAATCATGAACTATGGAAGCAAAGTAATGTTCTTTGAAACATATACTGATATTTACATGTTTAATGATTTTTAAATACCTCATATGTATTTATTTAGGGTTCAATGGTCTGAAGATGGCTCACAATATAATGGAAAAAACCAGTTTCTTAAAAAATAAAAATTGAACACAATAAAAATTGAATGTAAGTCTTACCTTTCTTAAGCTGGATATTAAGCCTCTTTCCTATTTTTTTGGTGTTATAACCACTGCTTGGAGTTGGACTAAGGACATTTTGCTGTGAGGGAGACACAGTTGATGGCAGTTTTCCTGCCATGTTGGCACTATGAGGTAGGTGTGAGTAAGAGTCTGTTTGGTCAGCCTGATGATTCAGTCTGGGTATTCTTTGGAGTCCAGGAAGTCCTGCACTATTAACACTCTTGTTATCCATATACTGTGTGTCGGGGTTGAAGCGGTTTGAATAGTAATTGTTCTTCTCACTTTGAGATAGTTGTTCATACTGTTCTTTCTTTGCCGCAGGGACCACATGGAACCAAATGATGGGTGTACGCATGGCTTGGCGAAACATATGTTGTGCTCTGGGTTTCAGAATGAATGAAAATTAGCAAATTAAGACTGGCAGACTAGGAGCATTATGAGCATAATTAAGTAGCCTAATTAAGCAACAAGAACTGACAGATATTGCTGAAATTAAAATGAAAACTAAAATACCAATAACCTATTGGTCAATCAACCTTACATCTTTTGATGAACCAAAGATGCTGCACCAGATAGGAATTACATGTCATTCTTGGGAAAAAATAAAGAATAAAATGAACTATAACTGAAGTATATTATACACTAACTCTTGACTATGGGCCATATTAATTAAGAGCTTTATGTACATCACTAAACCTCCAATGAAGTTAAATATCATCTTCAATGAAATTAAATATCATTATCCATATTTTCCAAAATAATTTTTAAATATTTAACAGTAAATTTGTAAGTATTCCAAGGAATAAAATTTTGTACAAATTTATTTAGAAATTTAAATGATAACTATCAGTTGACTCCCTATTGCACGCTGTAAATATATGGAAAAAAGTCATCAAAAATCTAAGCACACATCTACTTTTGATTCTTTTACGTGCAGATTCAGGGCTGCTATTATTTGTCACATAATTTAAAACATTAAAAGTAGTGGGTTCCATTTCATTACGTGGTATGGTTATATTTAAACAAATTATAGTACCTCATTCTAATTCCTCAAATAGAAGTGTCTAATATTTACTTAAGCCTTCCACTACACAGCCCACCCTGAAAAACACCAAAGAGGAGGAAATGTTGTTTTCTCTTTTAGACATTACTTAGAAAACTATAGCAAAGATCCCCTGGAATTTAGGCTTATAGCTTCTCTATATTGGCCTGCACCAAAGCAGGAAAACTCAGACAGCCTGCAGAGCAGTTCTTTCATACTAGGATTCACAGGAGTTTTTCTTTTCTTAAGAATAATCTTTAAAAATAGCATGGAAACTCCTTAAGTAAAAGATATTGTGAAAACTAGAAGAATGGTGGATTTTCCCAAGATAGTAGCAAGAGTAGTAAACAAGTAGCAGAGTAGTAAAAGTGAAATGGGACCATATTGGATTTAAGAGATGAGCCCTATCAGTCAAAGGACATTTCACATGTAGTCTAATGGAGGTGATTATACAACTATTGTTGTAGTTGTTCAGTTGTGCCTGACTCTTCATGACCCTGTGGAGCACACAGTCCATAGTTTTCTTGGCAGGCACTGGAGTCATCTGCCATTTCCTTTTCAAGTGGATTAATGCTGACATTAAGTGATTTGCCTAGGGTAACACTGCTAATAAGTATCTGAAGCCAGATTTGAACTCAGGTATTCCTCACTCCTGAACCAGCACTCTATCTACTAAGGCTATTTAGCTGCCCTGATTATGTAGTAATTTAATTAATTAAAATTTTTAAAGGCAGGAAAGGGAAAAACATTGCTATCAGGAAGCCATACTTAGACATTTTGCTGCAAAGGTTTCAAATACCTGCCCTGCAGGATATCTAAAGCTTGAAAGCGTGGATGTTTTATAGCAGGTATACTTACTGTTCAAATCTTCTGTTGCGAAGGTCTCCATCGTTAATCCTGACAATGCAATCATTCTCATGAAAAAGGTTTTCTTGTTCAGCCTTACCGCCTTTTTCCAGTCGTTTCACTAATAACCCCAGAGTTCTGGAACATTAAGAATGCAAATGATTATATATGCAATATCTCCTAGGTTCATATGATCCTACTCAATTAAAAATACTATGAAATTCACAAGGTTTTTCAATGGAAGGTGGGATGTACACTAACCCACTACCAGTGATTTTTTGAATGGGACTGCCATCTCATTATTTCAGGTAAGCAGTGTAACAATATCCGGAAGAACTTGTTATCTCCATCATGAAAAGAACCCATTGCTAAGAAAGGAAGAAATCACTTTCTGACATATCAGAGTAACAAATTTTGGAAACAAACTATAACATTCTGTTCATGGACAACTGCTTGAAAAAGAGCTAGCCTGATGGCTCAGTGAATGTCACAGTGTGCAACATGTGAGAAGCATGTTTTTGTCAACACTTTTGGCAGGATTTTTGCTGTAAGCCAGTTTCATGCCATGCTGAGTGAGGATGCCTCTCTTAGAGAGAGAAAAAAAAAAGATAATCAGGTACTTCTGATCTCAACAGCCTGTAGTTAACAGAGGAATAGCTGGGAGAAACATACATAGCTTCATCAACTATTAGGTTTTCCTATCTGAGATAAATTCAGAGATTTACAGAAGAAATAATTTCCTGAGTTAGCATTTACATTCAGTAGATGCTTTACATTCTGCATTTCAAAACACTTTACTTCTCGCAATACTAACTAGGCTAATATTTGTATTTCTATTTGAAAAGGTGACAGAATCAAGATAAGGAATTTTAAGGCAATGGCTGATACAAGGCCTAATGATCTTTCCCTCCAAATTACTGTTCAAATTACCTAAATATGACCCCCAACCCCCCCCCAAAAAGTTGGGTAAAGCTTTGAAAGGTGTATTTGGAACATACTAAGAAAAGTAAAGCATGAATTAAAAGCATATGGTGTGCAGTACTGAGTAGCTAGACAGCACAGTGAATGACTGTTGAGCATAGAATCAGAAGACCTGAGTTCAAGTTCTGCCTCAAATACTGACTTAGTAGCTATGTGACCCTGGCCAAATACTTCACTTCCCTCAGCCTCAATTTCCTCATCTGCAAAATAGGGAAGTTAGACTTTAAGGTCCCTTCCAGCTCAAAACGTACAATTCTATGAATTCTTCACTCATCTAACACCTTTCTGAGTGCTGAAACACATGGAAGATTCCTTTATGACAACTTTGCCAATTGGTAACTAATAGTATTATTTGCCTAGTTGGCATATTTTTGTCTATTTGTGCATTGATTTAGTTATATATTTACTAAAAAAAAAAAGTATCATATCTATGTGGGAATTTAATACTTAAAGATTTATTATTATTTTCATAATTTGTGAAAACATTGTATGCCAGTGTTACCTTTCCTGTTTCAATTATATTTCAGATAATCAATCTAAATACTCAAATTGGCAATGTTGCAAAGTGATATGGAAGTTATTGGAACTTCTTGGAAGTCAGGAAGTTCACCAATAGAAAACTATCTTAAAATGAAATAATATATCATCTAAGTTTTTGCCTTTGAGGATCTTTTCTTTGATGAACATGGATTCTAGTGATCTATTTTCCACTGCTCATTCTCATAACTCTTTGTTTATATCCTCCATGGCATTTTTCACAGTTGATTTTGCTTAATATTTATGTGCATCATAGGACTTTAGTTCCCTTTCAAATTCCAGGCTCTTTAAGGTCAGAGCCTGTCCTTTATTCATCCAAGAATAGGATTAAACATTCAATAAATGGTAACTGAATGAAGAACCAGGTTTAGGGAAATTCTTGGAATGGGGTGAGCACTTAGTAAATGTTTTATTTATCTAGCTAAGTCAAACAATGTTGTCTAGTGACCACATTGAGATGAAATGATCACTGTTGACAGGGATTTCATGTTGAGATGCTACTCCATGAAAGTCATATCAAGGACGGGTCTTAGTTAGTTCAAATAAGAGAGATCCATTTCAACAAAATTTCTCATTTTGTTGTCTACTTAAATCACTATAACTAATGAAGCCATGGTTCAATTTTGACAAAATTTTGAACTTTACTAAAAGTTAATTAAGAATCACCCTGCTAATCCATTAAGTCATATATTAAAAGAAAATATAACTGATAAAAATATTTTCAAATGGGCAGATCTCCTATGACTGTACTGATTTCACAAAACAACCATTTTGAAAATTCAAGTATTAAAGATAATTTTCAGTGAATTTAATGATAAGTGTATACATTGCTAGAATCATTCATGAATAGGACCAGGATTGAAAATGGAGCATCTCAAGGGAAAGGACAAAGGTGAGTGTTAATTTGAATAACCATTCAATAAATTACGTAATAGGTAGGATTCTAGAAAGATATTCACAAATTACCAGGCAACTTTCTTAGTGTTGAATTCACTTTTGGAGAATGAAAATAAATAAATAAGTCAGTCATCTACTCAGCACCCAAAAAAGAACAGATTCTCATAAAATTGATTTGATTAAGTGGTCCTGGTAAAAATCAAGGAAAGTGACCTTCAGACCTAAGCTATGATTCTATGAAAAATGAAGTGGGAAATTTGAAAAATAAAATTAACATATTAGATACTGCTTTGCTTTTACACAGTCATTTATAAAAACACTGAAAGACAACTACAGAGAAACGATGACATGATCAGTAAACAGGTCATGTGAAAAAGGAAAATTATAACAGAACCATTCAAATTGTAGGCTCCCTGTTCCCCAATGTGTAAAGATTACTATGCTTATAAATGCCTGAAGTCATAGCATGAGTTTATAAGATATTAAAAGCTATATAATCAGCTTGCTAGGTCTTTAAATATTTACTGTTGAGGTTGTTACGATTGTTAAGTCATTTTCAGTCATATCTGATTCTTCGTGACCTCATTCAAGGCATTCTTGGCGAAAATACTGGAGTGGTTTGCCATTTCCTTCTCCAGCTCATTTTACAGATGAGGAAACTGAGGCAAATAGGGTTAAGTGACTTTCCCAGGGTCACACAGCTAGTGTGTGAGGTCAGATTTGAACCCATGAAGACGAATTTTCCTGACCCCAGACCCCGTACTCTATCCACTGTGCCACCTACCTGCCACTACTGTTGAGTTTAGTGAGTCAATAAACATTTAGTAAGCCCCTACTATGTGCCAGGCACTATGCTAACCACTGAGGATACAAAGAAAGGCAAAAGACAGTCCTTGCCCTCAAAGAGCTCATGATCTAATGAGGAAAGACTATGCCTAAAAAGAAGCTGAAAAGAAGAGTTGGAGGGAGAGAGGTATCAGCTATGAGGCATGATGAAATCCTACAACTGAATGGAAATTATGAGGTAGCTGCTTTGGTCCCCCTCCTTAAATGGAGAAACTGAGAGGAGCACTCCAATGTCCAGCCCCAACCTCTCTAATCAGAGAGAACTGATAGGGATGGGGGTACTAAGTTGCTAAGGAGGTGTGAGTTTTAGAATCGAGATTATCTTCAAGAAATGAGTTTCTGGAGAAATGAAGAACAGAGCAACCATGTGAGAAATGATGAGTTTGGGCCATAGTGCTCAGCTATTAAAATATTTTTTCTTTAAAACCAAAATGAGATATTTTATATGTAAGCAACCATTTATTGCAAGGATTTCAGCACTGGTAGAATCTTTAAAAATCTTCTTGAAAATATTTTATATACATCATCTTATCCTTCATTTTCTATAATATGATTTTAGAGGAATGCAAACAACGTGTTCATAATAGAAATCATTCAGCATTCTACTAACAGTGATCATCATAATGGAGTTTGTGCTGAGATGAATCATTAACAAGAGGGGGTACTTAAAATCATCCTCAGTGATCACAGTACTATTTTGTTTAACTTCAGAAAATCCATCTCCTAGAAGTCCTTTTACTATTTAGCTAAAACATGTGATCTTTCAACTAAATTTTGAACAACCATTTTCATGATATAGTAACATGATAATCCTTTTGAGGGCTATTTGATATCAACAGACTAGATGAATAAATCCATTTATTAAGTGATATGCAAACTTTTATAAATCTGATCATATTGTTTGATATCCCTTCAAAAATGATTTAACAAAGTTATAAGCTAAACATATTTCACTTCTTCAATAATTTATCTTTCTGATTAATCTAAATAAGCCCTCATATGTCAAGACTAGAATGTTATTAATCCTAACCTCTGGTAAAAACAC
>NW_020954639.1:7947298-8001047 GCF_900497805.2 Vombatus ursinus | reverse complement strand
CACACACACACACAACATAACTCTTAATTTCTCAAGAAACAACTGTGTAAAATTCTTGGGGGGAGGGAAGGAGAGGAGATGAGGGAGTAGTGATTTTATTTCCTTAAACAATCATCTTACAGGCAGCAAAACCTACTCTATGTCTATAGAAGAGAATGACAGTTCACCCCTAAAGGGTCACTGTGAGCAAAGCACTTCATAAGCCTGAAATCACTACAGAAATGAAAAGTGATAATTATTGTTATTCTTGTTACAATTCACTACTGTTTTTAAAATGTACCCAAAACCCAGGCAACAAAGTCATGCGATGAAATCATCAGTGAATCAGGATAAGAATAAACAACCTCATAAAACATCTCATTGTGAAAAAATGTAAATCTCACTTACTGTTTTTAAAGGCAAGAACAGGCACTTATAAAAATTACAAGAGACATGACAAAATATTTAGAAACTTTCTAATAAATAAGAGTTGGATTCTGTTTCCACCAAGCCCCCAGGACCTCCCTCTCCCCAAACTCCCAAATCTCACCACGCAGACATGTTTAGTGCAAACATGGGAGCAGCAAAAATCATGTCCTGAGCTTCATGGAAGATTTCACAAATCACTCCTAACTTTGGGCCAGGGAAAATAGACTATCTTATTTATAATTTATTTTATAATAATATTTGCTGAAGGGCAGCTAGGTGACACAGTGGATGGAGCGCCAGGCCCTGAATCAGGAAGACCTGAGTTTAAATATAACCTGACACTTACCACCTGTATGACCTTGAGCAGGCCACTGAACCCTGCTTGCCTCAGCTTTCTTATCTGTAAAAATAAGCTGGAGAAGGAAATGGCAAACAACTCTAATATCTTTGCCAAGAAAATTCCAAATGGGATCGTGAAGAGTCAGACACAACTGACCGAAACTACCGAACAACAACAACGTTTACTGAAACTCTTAGAAATTTGAAATTATGCTAGAAACTATAAGATCAATATTAATGTACTTAACAGTATAGATTGAATACTTGACACTTTTTTTTAAAGACAACTTCTATCCTCATAAATCTGGAAATCTAAAATAGAAGAAAATAGATAATAAAATTTTTTATAAAATGTTCAAAATGGAGACAAAATATCTGGCCCTTAGTATATAGCATTAATAATTCTTTATATCAATAAAATGCTACTACTGTTTTAATTGGTGATTCTTCCTTCAAAGCTAGAGACCTCAGAAATTATTTAGAAATGGATTTTGTTCTAAAATACTGGAAACTTGTTCTCACTGATTAGACCATTCTATACTTCACCTTTAGCTCAAAGGAAAAAGCTGTGTTTTGTGAGCCAAGCCTATTCTGTCTACTGAGCATGAGCAAAGTCATCTGATTGATACAACTGAATCTAAGTCTCCATATGTAGGGAGGGAATAAGAAAGAGCTTTGGGATTTGCTGAAAGTAGAAAGGGAGTTCTCTATGCAGGCTAAGGAGCCTCACAAGTTAGGTCTACACTGCCCTCTCCTGTCTGCAAGTCAATTCAGGTACAAGAGCATGAAAAAGCCTGGAAATACATGTGCTCTTTATATCATATCAAAAATTTATGCTATTACCTACAGCTTCAGAGAAAAATACATGGGTAATGTTCCTAACTCCAGTCCAGATGACATAGCTTGCACATCTGATATTTACAGGAGATCTGCAGTAAACCACAATACAATGTTCTCATAAAGACATGAGAGAATAGATTTAAACAGAAGAGACCTTAAATGGTCTCCACCTCACAACTCCTCATTTTATAGATGAAAAAAACTGAGGTCCGGAGAGTTTAAGCAACTTGCCCAAAGTCACATCGTTATGTATTCACAATAGTATAGGATTCAAACCGAAGTCCTCTGCCCCCAAATCTAGGGCTCTCTCAAAGAATGTAAAAAATGTAGCCATTCCTAAACATTAAAGGGAAAAATTTTTTTTAATTTCTTTCAAATGGTTACTAGCACTTGGTAACACTTAAAACTAAAAATCTTTAGGAATTTACAAGGGAAGCTTTGGCATGATCAGATCATATCTGGAATATTATTTCTAGACTAAGACATCATATTTTTCAAAAGATATGTGAAAAACTAGGAAATGACCAAAAGAGCTGGTCAGGATGGTGATAAAACTCGAAATGGTTACTCGGATGGATCAGTTCTAGAAATTAGGGTTGTAGTGTCAGGAGAAGACAAGGCAAGCAAAATGGAGATGGCTGTCTTCAAATACTTGAAGAGCGGTTGTCCCATGAAAGTGGAATCAAACCTGGTTGGCTCCAAAGAACAGATGTAGACAGGGAATCCAAGAGACTGAGGCGAGGAGAGACAATATTTCAGTCAAGGTGGACAGACCTACGCAGAGGCAAGCAGGTGGGAGATGTAATGCCATGTACTGGGAACAGTAAACAGGCCTCTTTGACCATTCATTGTTTGAATGCATGTGATCCAATAAGCTAAGGTCATTAAGAGAATGTAGAATATTTGCCAAAGACAGGCTCACAAAAATCATTCAATAACCTGGGCATACCTAAGTTGATGAGCGCATTTCAGAGTAAAGCTTAGAGACCTTTAGAAAAGAGAGGGACTTTATCCTATATGGTAGCATCTAGTCCAACAATCCCTAGCTGTCTTCAAAATCCAGCTCCTGGGGCTCTTCCTGTATCAGGCCTTTCTTGATCTGGTTCCCCACTCACTCCAGGTGTTTGTGCCACCTCAAATTACTTTGTGTATTTTTTAATCTTTTCATATTTGAATACATGTTGTATCTGTCCTACCAACCCTAGGTAGAACATAAACTCCTTGGGGGCAGGAATTAATGTCTTTGAATCCTCAGTGCCTAGCAGAGAATCTTTTACAAAATAAGCACTTATAAGTGTTTATTGAATTGAACTCATCTTTTTGAGTCAGAGCATTTGGAGTTAATGATTAGTTTGAATGTTTAAGGCTAAACTCTGTTTTCAAAAACTAAATTTATCTTAATTAGGTAGTATTGAAGATAAATATATTAATAAAACCTATCATGTGTGAACTGATGAATTGTTTCAATTTTCTGCATTTAGGACAAAAGCCAAGTTAAAATGATTATGACCATATCCAGGAAACTAGAGTGTTTAAAAATAAAGTATTAAAGGTGACACAGTCACTATGAGCTTTTGTTGTCTCATGATTTGTTTAGCTTACTTAAAAAATAGACAAGTGGAAAGAGAAAATTAGAACATTTTTTATATAGGAATTCTCCCTCTGCCATTACATGGTAATCTGGAATGCCTTTGAACATAATTCTGCCTAATAAAGACCTCTAATGAGGACCCTTGCCATTCTTTGTGAGCTCATTCATCAGCTCTATTAAAATGTCTGCATTCACAAGCTTACATCGGGCTTGGTCAGGTCCACAGGACCACAGTGAGTCAGGAATTCTGCTCTAAGACCTGCTCCTCAAGGTCTCAGACCAGCATCTGCTCAAAAAGTTAGGAATCACTTGCTATGTCCTTTTACAATGACCTTTTTATTAGCTTAATACTAAAATTTCTTAAATTAAAAAATAAAATATATTTAGAAAACAATTTAATTATATTTAATAATTTTATCATTTACTGTTGATTACACAATTTTGTTCCAATTATGTTCTTACTTTTGGTTTACTCAGGTTGTTCTCCTGGGGCTTAATTAAATAAGGAATTCATTATTTGTGAATGGACAAGAAGACTGGGCTTATTTCACATTAAAGATTACCTTATCAATATTTACAAGCTAGAAAGGCAAGTACAGGAAATAAAACTCATCATAATTTCTGGTATAAAAGCTGAACAAAATGATATGGCATATAATCAAGTAAGAACATATATTTATATATGTGTATATGTATATTATATATGTATATAAGTATATAGATATATGACATCATACTAATTACATCACTAACAGCTTATAAGGATTGAAAGAAGGAAACAATTTAAGCCATATTCAAAAGTAATCAGATTTCTCTTGAAATAAAAAGGAGTAGGTCAAGTTGTCTGTCCATAATTTCCACTAAAAATAGACTCCTCACAATTGACCAATTACAATCTTAACGGAGAAAAACAAAAAATGTTCTTGCTTTCATTTAATTCCACGTAGCAGGACATATCTATGAGGTGAAAAAAAAATACCTATAGAAGCAATGACTGGAGAGAAAACAACGTTGAGAACATAAAACAGGAATATTCTACACCAACCCTTATCCATTTAAGATAAAATATAGCGTTGAGTAAATGTATTTGTGCATGAACAATGTCTTATAGTCCTGATATAAAGACAAAGGAAAAGGAAGTACATTCTGAAGCAGCTTCACACTTTTCCTTTGTTATTCATATCAGCTTTTCAAGGACCAAAGCTATCTCTTTTTTTCCCCTTATTTGAGAAGTCTTTTGAATACCAAATACCATTTCCTATTCAGAAACCTGAATCTGTCATTAGGCAATTTCCAAAATAAGTCTCCTAGTGCTTTCATCCTTATTCTTTTTTATCTCTCACAGTCCCTGGTTGCCTGATTTGCAGATCTGTATCACTATGTAAGGTTTCAACTGGCTTTGGCAGACTCGGGTTCAGTTTGATCCCTTGGATGCTAAATGGAAAAGCCAAGCCTGATATGGTTACACAGACTGTGTTCTGTTCTCTATCACTTTGAAAATCACCTTCCACACGCTAGATTTGTTTTTAACACACAGAACTTCAGTTGTGAATTTTTATTCTGCCTGTGCAAGTTTTTAAAGTCATTACTTTTCAAAAGAATCATTAAACTATGAAAAAAATATGTTAGTCTTTTTTTTTTTAAAGGAAAGGTCTGGCAATAGTTTGGTCAAAGGTAAGATTTTTGCCTGGGTCAAAGATCCAATTTAACTCTAAGTTTCATTTCTTTTGACAGTTTAAAGTTACAATGTCAAGATACAAATCATACTTAATTTTTTTTTTCCTACCACATGCACAAAGATAGAACTGCAAACATGCAGGTGTCCCCTCAACACACCCGCAACCCTATGGTACCTTAGGTAATAAAACACTTGAAAGAAAAGCAATCTTGCCTTGCCACCATGGTAGCATAAGAAAGTTTTAAAAGATCAATTTTGTACCATGCCCTTGAGGTCGGAAAATTGGGGGAGTGAAACAGTAGGAATTTGAAAAATGTAACCTAAAAAACCCAAGGCATGAAACACAGCTACTAACCTCTGTTCTCCAAAGGATTCTTAGAAAAGGACCTGATATCTAAGGTTACCAGGACTTAAATCACAAAGGGTTTTAAAGACTAAAATCAATGAAACAAATTGCCCTCCAATGCAATGAGGTAGACAACACATATTCTCAAGTACTGGAGTAAAAAGCCCTGCCAACATCAGTTAGCCAAGTAGTACTTTAGAGACTCAAAAAATAAGAGAAAAAAAATCATAAAACTTCAATAAATCTGACCTCAAAGATATAACCAAATGCTATCACTCATTTTAGCACTTAATGATACGTGTCAGAGTCCTCAGACTTCTATTCATTACAGATTCCTCTTAGCATTTAACATAGTGGTAGAGTAAAATATTATGAACTTATAAAATTTCAGTTCCTTGCCTCACTATAAAAAGAACTTGTTTCATTTGGAAGAGTCCAGAACTCTCCATTAAAAAACTTCTTGTGATTAAAAGTAGTGTGATATAATTAAAAGAGTACTGGACTGGCAATCAGGAGACTTGGGTTCTAACCCACTAACTTTGCCATCTTGAGCAAGTCACTTTAATGTTCAGTTTTCTCATCAGTAAAACAATGGACTGTCACTAGATAATCTTTAATATTTTACTGAAATAAATTTTGAAACGATATGAAGGCTTTATTCATAAGGAAACTAGAAACTCCATCACTAGTTCTCATAGTGCAATTCTAGAATGAGTATTTTTTTTTTAAATGAGGTTCTGGAAGATAAGAGACACTGTTGGATAAAAAATTATAATTAGTGATCTAAAACTTTTTAAAGAGAAAGTTGCTTTCTCTAGTACCTCTAAAGTATCCAATAATCAAAATAACTCTACGTAGGTCATCCAGTTCTAGGGAAAGAAGAATAGAACACAATGGTGATCTCTGGTATACAGCTTGTTTCTTTAAATATATATATGTATATATGGATATGTGTGTATACAATATTTATATGTTTATGTTGTTATATTTATATGTGGCACCACAACTCTCTCACTTACTGAGATTGGGGGATGGGTGGGATGAATCTGAACAAAGCATCTTAATCGTAAGACTTCAGAACCTACAGAGGAATAAAAGTAGCTAGGTGAGCAAACCCCAGCACATTCCAGACCTCCTTAAAGGTCTAATTGAGGAATAATAGACTGATTAAAGAGCTTAGCCAAAAGAAGGCCAAGAGAGAAACTTCTAGGTCCATTGGCCAGAAGGGGATGAGAGGCAAAGTGGTTCAGAGGAAAAAACGCTAACTAAAATGTAGAAGGAAATGGGTACTCCTCCCTACCTGTGTGACCACAAAGAAGTCACTTATCCAATCAAGTCTCCAGATTCTTTATTTGTAAAATGGAGGACAAGGGGAGAGGGGGTAGATACTAGAATGTCTTTCTAAGGTTCCTTCCAGTCAAAAATCTATGACCCCAAGAAATGCCCTTTGTAGTTCTATGTCTTTCATAGGGTCGTGAAAAATATGAACTCACTGACCAAAGAGGAAAATTATGAAAGTGATGATTAAGGGAAGGAGTGGGGCAGGGAAAGGGAGGAGAGAATATGAGGAATGTTTTGAAAAATATTCAAAATATTTCAGGTGAATTTTATTGGAAATACATATATGATTATGAGTACGTTTACTGTATACTGACTGTAGTTGTAGGGTAAGAAAGTGGAGATCTCACTAGAGCTCTCATTACAGCATAAAGATTCTGAAAGACTATGCCAAGGAAAAAATTGTCTGGCAGATCTTACATTAAGACAGAAAGGCTTTGTATATGAGCTCAGCAATAGACTGAAGACCACTCTGGCTAACTGAGAGAGTTTCATCTCCATACGGTTGACCAACAGGTGAAGAATATTTGTTTTGGCTACAATAATCACAGAATGTCAGAGGTATTAGGAAGCTCAATGACCATTCAGTTCAATCTGTATCTAACAGGCTATGTCCCTGGGAAGAAAAGTTTTCCCTCATCATCTCCACCTTTCTTCAAATCTCAAATGAGCTATCAATTCCAAAGGAGACTTTTCCTGATATTTCTAATTGTTGATGCTTTCCTCTCACCAAGTCCAATTGAAATTACTTTCTATTTACTCTATATATTTGATATGTGTGAATCTGTGTTCAACTTGCTATTCCCTTTCCAGAAGAAAATAAGGTGCTTGTGAGCAGGAACTATTCTGTTTTAGTCTTTGTATTGCCAGCACATAGCACATGGTAATTGTTCAGGAAATCCTTGCTGAACTCAATTCACAGAAACAGAACATCACACTGTAATGTGACATTTCCTTTCTTCCTTCCTTTCTTCTTTCCTTCGTTTCTTCCTGATTTCCTTTCTTTCTTTATTATTAAGTGACTCAAGACAAGGAATTTGGAAGGCTTAGATCTGGTCATCTCTTAGGAGGAAGCAGACAAGAGAGAAGAGCAATATTGATTTATCTTCATTATCAGGAGGCCCTACGTCTCAAGAAAACCCATCACACTGAAATTGAAGATAATTTTCATGACTCTCAAGGGAGATGAATTGACTTTTTTGTGTATGATCGCCATTTTTAAAATTTTGTTTGCTATTAACTCCTAACACCAGCTACTAGCAGATTAAATCACATTTATGTATATAGGTTGATCAACATAGGTTTGCTTTATGATCAAATCTTTATTAATAAATGCAATTTAAGAAAATCAACACATGCTTTTAAGTTAGCTTATTTAATAATTAAAATTTTGCAGATGTTTATTTTTAAAATTTATATGAAGAGATTTTAAAAGTAAGAATCACTTTATATCCCTTGAATTATAAATATAAACTATTATCTGGCCACTTTTTAATTGGAAGTTAATATAAACATGGAATTAGAGCTTAACTGAATTTGATTTATGTATAATAGAGAAATTTATTCATCTTATAAGGTCTGTAGGCACTGTGTTCATTTAATAATGGGAGAAACCGAACATACTTAATGACAGCATACAGTAATTAGCTATTAGACCTTTTGTATAACAAGTAGGATGATGTTTTGTTCCAAATAATATTAAATATTCAGGGCTGAGTTATCACACACAAAAAATCTCAACAGGGAAGTTTTAGAGGTCCTGAGTACCAAAGTCAACAAGAACAGGAAAAGCACACTAAAGTACAGATTAACTGAAACACAAAGAAAAATAAATACATTTGAGATTTATAAAGAACTTTTCCTAAAAAGACAACCGAAAAGAATGAAAAAGAATGGAACTGGAATTTTTATCCTTCATCCCTTACCCTGAGTTAATATGGAGGCACAGTCAGGTAATTCTGTTACGTAACATGTGTCAGCAAAAGCCATAGCTCAGGGATCTGAAGGACAATATTAGTTTCAGAAACACATATGAATTACTGCTATTTTATATAATGGGAAAGCTCCAACACTGCCACAAACTGTGAGACTCTGGGCAAAATGTTTTCCCAGTCTCAGCCTCAATTTTTTTATCTGTAACATGAGAAGGTTGAACTAGATATTCTTCAAAGTCCTGTTCATATCTATCATTGAAGTACAATATAAAAATTATACTGGGGAACTGTCCAGATTTTTCATTCCCCATAAATTCACAATGGAATGTTTTCAGAGCACAGAACCACTAAGTTGAAATGTTAATCATTTGAAAACGCTGGCTCATCTTTTCTTAGATTTTTGTAAAAATTATCTGAGATCTATAAAGGATTTAAAACACCTTATTTAGAACATTAAAATGAGCCTCTATAACTTGATAATAAATACAGAAATACTTCCCCATATATACTTTTTTATCCACTTCAAGTAGCAGGTTTCAAAACTGCCACTTCCCCTAATTCCAGACCCACTTGGACTTTCCTAAAAGCAGCAGTTATAGGGACATACTGTGGCTTCTCCTTTCTCAACAGCAAATTACATATTCAGTTATTTGAAATAATCATCTTGAGAGAATGGTTCATACAAACATAAATTTGGAGCTATAAAGGACTGTTAGAGGAGATATAGTCCAATTATTGTCATTTTATAGATGAGGAAGCTGAGTTTAAGTGACTTCCTAAGGGCAGCTTGGTGGTTCAGAGGATAGAGTACTGGGCCTGGCATCAGGAACACTCATCCTCATGAGTTCAAACCTGGCCTTAGGCACTTCCTAGTTGTGTGACCCTGGGCAAGTCACTTAACCCTGTTTGCCTCAGTTTCCTTATCTGTAAAATGAGCTGGAGAAAGAAATGGTTAACCAGTCTAATATCTCTGCCAATAAAACCCTATATGGGGTAATGAAGAGTTGGACATGACTAAAAGGGCACAACAGGCATAAATAGTATGTGCCAAAACTAGAACTTAAATCCAGATCTTCGAACCAAACTCAACACTATTTCTAACCTCTCCTGCTCTCATATGCTAAAAAAAGGTGTCAGCAATTGTCCCTCTCTCTTTCTCTCTCTCTCCTTCTAGGTTAAACACTGAGAAAAGGTGGTGGTTTTGATTTTACAAATAGAACATCACTACCTCTATTAAGAATGTAGACCTGGATATGTGTTCATCCTAACTTAATTCAAAGTGGTGCTGTGGGGTAGAGAAATGGAAATGGAGGAAGGCGGAAGGGGAGGGAAGGGAAAGGGGGAGAGAGAGACAGAGACAGAGACAGAGAGACAGAGAGAGACAGACAGACAGACGGACAGAGACAGAGAGAGAGAAAGAGACAGAGAGAGAGAAAGCACTCTTCCCCATTATTAGAGCAAGGAATAGCCAACCACACTCCAAAATCTGGCTCCATAGAAATAAATTTTGAGCACAGATTTTGATGTTGTTGTTTGAGTATAGCAGCTGAATTACCACTAAAGGCACACTTTTATGAAGAATTTGCTGCTCACAGGAGGGAATCAATAAGCATCTTCAAAACTCAATTCATTGAAAAAAATCCACAAACACATGGAAAATGGAAAAGAGGCACTAGTTGAATTCCATCTTGAAACACAAAGATAGTCCTCAAGCAATAGATCATTGCATGAATGCTACAGTAATACTCACCAAGATTGGAGAATAACCCTTAACTAACTCCATTTTAGGATGTTATTGGCCACTACTCTCTGGAATTATATTTTTCCATGTCCCATTGATTTAGACTTCAATATCAAGGCCTACACACAACAGTAATACTACAGCAGAAAAGCATTAAAAGCAAAAGGAAAAAAAAAGCTATAAAATTAATGTGCTATTTTTCATTACACAAAACCATGCATGCAGAAGGAAGAGCTATTAGCCACATTTTCTGACAAATGTACATTAAAATTTGTTAAAGAGTGAAAAAAATGTTAATAATAGGGATCTCCTGTTGTAAGAATCAGGACCAATGTTATTTAATAGACTTTTAATGATCTGAAAGAGAGAGCAAACTGCAATGTGTTGAAATAGTATATACAAAGAAACCCACTTATATTAGTAAAATCCAACAAGGTCTTTAAAAGTTTCCAGAACGAACCAATTTAATATGATATGTACTGACTGATGAAATTTACCTTATTAATGCAAGGTAATCAATGTTGTTTCTATGTTTTGAAGAGACAACCATGTGCTGCATAAGCAACAATGAATGATGAGCAGATGTGAACAAAGTTTACTCCTATGATCAAACTTTCCCTGTGCTAATGTGACATATTTAATGCTATACATAATTGTTATTGTGGCATACCTGAAATTACACATAAATGGTAAACTGTTGATGAAAATTACTATAATTAGTATTACTTTTATTAGGCCTGCCCAAACTTTTACAGTTTTTCTCTTCGTTTCAGTTTTCTATTATCTATAATAATCATGAACCCTGATAGTTTTCCCTAACATCAAGTATGATTTATTCAACCCAAATATTAAAAGACGAAATTCCTGGAGTCCATAATAGTTGATGTCCTTTGCCACAATCTACCCTTCAATCATGGCCAAAAGTTGAGGTTCTCCTCCAATTCTATCATTCACCTGAGGGGCAGAGAGGTAACACAGTGGAAAGAGCACTGGGGTTGGAATCGGGGTGACTCATATTTATGAGTTCAAATCTGGCCTCAGACACTCCTAGCTGTGTGACCCTGGGCAAGTCACTTAACCCTGCTTGCCTCAATTCCTCATCTGTAAAATGAGCTGGAGAAAGAAATGGCAAACTGCTCCAGTATCTTTGCCAAGAAAACCCCAAATGGGGTCACAATCAGACACAACTGTACAACAAAACAATGACTACATTATATGGGAGAAAATTGTCCAGTGACAAACATGGGCACATCCTATTGAACTCCTCAAGAGCCAGGCAGGGATTACTTGTTATGCACACAATGACAATGAAACTGGTCTCATTGCTGTTCAGTGAACAAGATGCTCCATCTCTCAGCATTCCTTTGGCTGGACTCCATGTCTGTAATGATAGCTCTCTTAACTCTGCCTACTAGTTCCTCTAGCTTACTTCAAGTCTCAATAAAAACCCATCTTCTACAGGTAGAAATTCCGAACTCCTCTTCATTCTAGTGCTTTCTCTCTTTTAATTATTTCTTATGTTATCTGTATATAGCTTGTGTGTATATATGTATTTGCTTATTGTCTCCCCCATTTTATTTTGAGCTCCTTGAGGTCAGGGACTATCTTTTGCTTCTTTTTGTATCCCCAGCACTTAGCACAGTGCCTGGCACATAGGAAGGTCTTATTAAATGTTTATTGACTAATAGTATTGCATACTACATTGATCTTTTTATGTCTATTCCCTTCATAGACTAATATTTGCATAGACCAAGTCTTATCTAAGCTTTGTATCTTCTGCAATATCTAGCACAGTGCTCTGTTTTAAAACAGATGCTTACTAAATGTTCCTTAACTGAATGAGGACCATCTAGCTCTCTCCCATGTTGGGCTCCAGTGGACTTCAATGCTTGAGATGTCCCAACCACTAATCTCTGCTGACTACAACTCTCTCTTCCTTTAAGGTAGTAAAGGTGCCTCTTCTCTGATTCCTTCACTTAATTCTTCCTTGATTCTCTGAGACCACTATGGCCCTTTCTTATACAATTAATCATGTTCTAACTGGAGTTTCATGATTTTTGAGAAGGCAGTTTCACTGGAGTGAGGATGGAAGGTAGATTGAAAAAAGTCAAGGAATAAGTGGGTGGTGAAAGAAGTGACTATGAAATTCTGTTGTTGAGTGATTTCATTGAATACAACTCTTTATAACTCCATTTGGGGTTCTCTTGGCCGAAATACTGGAGCACTTTGCCATTTCCCTATCTAGTTCATTTTACAGATGAGGAAACTGAGGCAAAAGGGATTAAATTACTTGTTCAGGGTCACCTAGCTAGGGTGTGAGGCCAAATTTGAACTCAGAAAAATGAGTCTTCCTTGACTCCAGACCCAGTACTCTATCCATTGCAGCACCTAGCGGCCTCTATAAAATATCTGCAAGTATATATATACAAGTATATATGCAAGTATAAAATGTAAAAAAAAAAAATCCATAAGTATACATATAAAATACTATAAAATACCATATTTAAATGTGGTGGTGAAAAAAGGACCAGCAAAATAGGCAGTATCTGAGGTGGCAAAATCCATTGTAAATTGACTATCCACTTCCTAGAGCCCAATGACATTAAATACGTATATTTGAAAGGATGGTTTCTTTTTTGAATAAAATATTTCTGCACATCTCACAGTGACATGGAATAGGAACTAGAACTGTGATTTCATTGATGAAGGGAATTCCTAGATGAGGAAACTCCCTCTACCAATGCAGGCTAGCACCTTCTCTGCAGTTTACCTAGTTTCTCTGTATCTGAGAGTAACATTCACCACTTCATTAACATTTAGAATACAATGACAAATTCTGGAGGAAAACCCAAGGTGGTCTGAAAAAAAAAATTACCTACCATAACCAGTAGAGAGAGGGCGAAAAAAATCATTTACATGAATAACTCAGGCTCCAGGAAAAGTGGTTTCTAAGCATCTCATCTGAGGAAAGCTCTCCTTCCCAGCAACAACTGTCCAATTTGGATGGTATCTTCAGAGGGTTGACTGAAGCAGAGAAAGGTTGAGTGGCTTGACCAAAGAAGCACAGCTAGAAGGTGTCAGAGACAGCACCTGAATCCAGACTTTGCAGACTCAGAGCCAGTCTTTCTATCTACTATGCCAGGCTGTCTTTCTACATTTATAATGTTTAGAACAATACACCTTAGCACTGAACGAATATGGGTTACAATTTTAGAAAGCTACAAAGAGTTTAGAAGGTGAAAATTGCTATTCAGTTTATATAATTTCTAAGCTATTAGCAATTAATCCACCATCACAACACAAGCAGGATTTCCACTGCATTTTGCTCTATTCATTGTAACTACAGGAAATCTAAATAAAAATACTGGAGCATGAAGGAGGAATTATTCAAAATGGGAAAAAACACAAGGAATTAAACCTTCGTTTTATGGCAAGAACAAAATGGCTATATCTTTTTTCAGACTAGTGTGTATGGAAAATAGAATTCTTACAGAATTATTCCCTTCAAAGTTTTACAGAGATTTTTGTTGGGGAAAGGAGAGACAAATTTAGAACCAGAGAACTAGACACCTCACAGTTCACTTTAAACCACAGTGCTGTATTCAATTCAATCTCTTTACTCTATTAGAGAGAAACATATAACAGACGATGATTTTTTTTTAATCTAACTACATGGAGTTCTAAATAATTCACTGAAGTAACAACAGAATGTAAATGCACTGTTCTTTTCTAGCAGTAAGCCTTCACAAAAGTTAATAATGTGATTAAGGAAGAGCAATTTTAGAAGAGAGAGATATCAAAAGCATATATTGAAGAACAGGTACAAGATAAAGTTTCCTATACACTTTTTATAATTGATTCTCAAAAATATATCTGCCTTCAATTTAACAGTTGATATTTATTGAGTATATGGGTGGGTACAAAGACAAATAAGAAATGGTCCCTTTCTTTGCAACTTAAATAAGACAGAGAGGGACAAAACAATCTAGAATTTAATCAGTCTCAAAAGTTGTATGAAGTTAGAGAAGTAATAAATATGAATTGGAAAGGACTTTAGAAACTATTGAATGCTGATGTTTTGAAAACTTCAGTTAGGAAATTTTAAATATTTTTATAAATATTATATAACTACAACAGACTTGGTTTCTATTGTGATTTATTTTCCTATTTATTTTATTTCATACATTAAAAAAAAAACTTTTTTTAGGAGAAGGAATCCATAGGCCTCATTAGACTGACAAAGAGGTCAATGACACAAAAATAGTTAAGAATCTTTGAGCTAATCCAATGCATTCCTGAACAAAAACTTCCTTTACAATATACTCAAGAACAGTCTTCAAAATTTGCTTGAAGATATCCAGAAGCATATAATTCTATTTTTGGACAGCTCTAGTCATTGAGAAGTTTCTTTGTTTTTTCTCTTTGATGGGGGACTAGGGGAGGAGGTCTCGATTCTCAAGTAGCTCACAGTCTATGGGGGAGATAACAGGCAAACAACACATGTGTATATGTATGTACTTGCATATGTAGATGTAGGACCGGGAAAGGAAGGAGATAGGATTTATAGTTGAGACTTGAAGGAAACCATAGAAGCTAGGAGGCAGAGAGGAGGAAGAGAGACAGTTCCAGCCTAGACTGCAACCAGTAAAAATGTTCAGAACTGGGAAATGGAGTGATGTGTGTGACGAACAAACAGCAAAGTGGTAGATGTCAAGTGAATACACATTTATTAAATGCTTACTATTTGTCAGATACTATACTAAGTTCTAGAATTTAAAAAAAGGCAAAAAACAAACAAAACTTTCCCTTCTATCAGGTAGCTTACAATGTAATGGGAAAGAAAATGTGTAAAGTATATATAGGAGAGGAAGGGAGGGAGGGAGAGAGAGAGAGAGAGAGAGGAAGGGAGGGAAGGAAGGAGGGAGGGAGAGGTGGAGAAAGAAAGAGAGAGAGAGACACACACAATCTAAGAGGGGAAAGCATTAGCAGCATCTAGAGGGTGGGGGAGGTCTGAGAAAATGGTGGTGTTGGAGTAGGGGGCATGTATATTAGATTTTAAAGGAAATCAGGGAAACTAGGAGGCAGAGGTGATAGGATAGATAATTCAGTGAAATTCAAACTGGAATAGATTCTCCCACAAGCCACCTATTGACTTAGAAAACCATAAATTAATGTTATCTATGTTGAGTTCTATATGTATTTTGCTAAACATTTCCTAATTATATTTTAATCTTGTTCTGACTGCACAGAGATTTGTGGACCTTTGCAGAAGAAAGAATGACATCTCTAAGGTAGAATCAAATTGAAGAGAGAAGGGACAGGAAAGCTAGTGAAAAGGAGGGAAGACTGTCATCTCCCCAGATATAGATATCATGCCTTTCGATGAAGACAAAAAAAAAAAAAAAAAAATTTCTTTTTTCTAACTTCCCTGGCTTCCTTCAAGTCTCAGCTAAAATACTACCTTCTGCAAGACACCCTTTCTAATGACCCTTTAATACTAGTGCCTATTCTCTGAAATTACGTCTAATTTACCCTGAAGATATATCTTCCTCGTACACAGTTGTTGACATGTTGTCTACTCCACTAGACTGTGAACTCCTGGAGGGCAGGCAGTGTATTGCCTTTCTTTGTATCTTCAACCATTAGGACAGAGCCAGTTTCATAGTAGGAGCTTAATAAATTCTTGTTATTCACTAGTCTTATCACACAGTGAAGGGCAGCTGGGTGGTAAAGTAAATAAAGGACTGGGCTTAGAATCAGGAAGACTTCTCTTCCTGAGTTCAAATGTGGCCTCAGACACTTACTAGCTGTGTGATCCTGGGCAAGTTCATTTAACCTTGTTTGCCTCAGTTCCTCATCTGTCAAATAAGCTAGAGAAGGAAATAGCAAACCACTCCAGTATCTTTATCAAGAAAACCTCAAACAGGGTCACAAACAGAGTTGGCCATAACTGAAATGACTCAACAACAACACACAACAAATCACGTAGTGAATTCACATTGAGTTTATGGTCCGCTAAAATCCAAAGGAAGGAAAGGAAAGGGAAGTGACTACTGAAACAAGTAGATCAATAGGAGGCTATTGTGTCAGCAGAAGTTAGAAGAGTCTAAATGAGTAGAGTGGCCATGTGAGCAGAGAGCAGGGGATGTTTATAGTAAATACAATGTAGAACTGGCATTTTTCAATTGAAAATATTTGTAAAACACTATTGTATTTTTATTCAAATTTATTACTATTTTTCTTGGACTTCCTTCAAAATATGTTTCTGCTTTCAAAAGTTCAGGTCATTAATGCCAAAGCCTCAGCCAGTGTATCTTGAAAGTATTACTGAATTATGTCTGTTTATCATTACAACACAAATTTCTCAAGAAAATTACTCCCTCAGGGGCCTTAAAAGAATGAGTAAGTCTAAAATTCTAGCAATCTCTTGATATGATCAAACTAATATTTCCCACTCCAAATCCTCTAATTTAATCTAAGGTTAACAAAAGGAATATTAAATGTTTAAGTAAAGGAAAAATATACCATCTAATTATTGAGATCTTTTAGGCTCACAAAATTTTAGCTAAAGACAATTTCTTCAAGGAGTGTCTTCAAATTCAGAGGCCCGAGAATGATAACATCTAACAGTAACAAATCATTTTTTTCAGTTACACACATTTATGATTGGGCCAAAATGCAACTACATGTGCAATGAGAAAAATCCCAATGTAACTAGAAAAAAAAATCTTGCCAAAAAAAAAAGACAGATGGTAAAATCTGGCCAAAAAAGAGGGTACCAAAGCCATATTTTCAAGTACCAACAGATGTAATGAATTTAAAATATTGCTCCTTTAGGGATACACAAAGATTTTTCTAGCCCATACTGCAATTCTGACCTAACCAGCCTTTGACTTTCTTGTGTAAGATACACAAGACTCCATGATGTGTCAAAGGGACAAAGAAGATTATGTCCCCCAAAGGAGGGCTATAAGACTGATCTAACAAGAAAGAAAACTAGAAAACAATTCTCTGTAGAACAGCTTAATGTGTGAAAACCCCAAACTCCTCAAGTCTGTGAACAAGAAAGAAAACTCCAAAACCCACCCAAAGATTTAGTAATATCATAAAGCTAAGGAACCGGGAGGTGAGGAAGAAACACTCACTTTAAAGAGTCAAGAGCAAAGTCATGCCTCAAAGGTAGTTAATTGTTAATTTTACAAATTGTATAGATCTATAATCTTAAATAACCAGCAAATGTTGATTGATGTAAATACATACCTCTAGCCCTGATTTTTCCATAGACTTCCATTCCCACCTTTTGAGAAGTCTGACGTATTTTTGTCCCCTTAAACTCTATTTATTCAAAAATAAGTTCATCGTTACCACAAAACTTGTCCTTCCTCCGTATTTCCGTATTTCCACAGAGAGCAATTCTAAGCTGGACCCTTAGCTACCACACTACCACCATGTTATCTTCAAGTTGCCATCCCAGTGTTCTCACCTCCATCTCAGACAGAAAGCTAAAGCTTCACCCTGGGACTTTGAGGTACAGATTAGAAGGGATTGGCCCTATAGTCAAGCTGCACAGTTTGGTGATCCAGTGATAGAGAGCTGGGCCTGGAGTCAGGAAGACCTGAGTTGCCTCAGACACTTAAGAGCTGTGTGACCTTGGGCAAATCACTCAACCTCAGTCTGCCTCAGTTTTCCCAACCATAAAAAGGGGATTATAAAAGTACCTACCTCCCAGCATTGCTGCAAGGATCAAGTGAGGTAATATGTGTAAAGTGCTTTCAAACCTTAGCACTAGCTGCATGCTAGCTATTACTATTATGATTGCCTAGACCCTCCATGTTATCTCACAGGTGTCTTCTTGCTATGTCACTGAGGACACCCTTTCTCTCTCCATTCCTCCAGTCCTTGCTAGATTTGAGAATAATCATCCAACCAATACTGCTATTCCTGGAAGGGATGTGTCAAACAACTGTCCAATGACACCAATCACCATTCCTGTGAATTCCCTGTCCAAAACACTCCAGCCAGACCACCACTCTTTATGTACTGGTTTCCTCTATTAGAATACAATTACAAAGAAGGCAGGGACTGTCTTCCTTGTACATATCTGCATCCTCTTGGCACACAGTCTAGAACGTAGTAATCACTCAATAAATGTTTCTTTATTCATTCATTCATAAATGGAATACCACCATTCTACCAGTTGTCCATGCTTAAAAAGAGTAATACCTTTGCCTCCTTCCAAATACAATTGCTGGCCAATTTTTATAGATTCTACTCTGCAATCTCATTTTATATATAGCCTCCTTTTAATTTTAACTGTGAGCATCCTAATGTAGGACCTAATTTCTTATCCAGATTGTTGGAAATAATCTCTTCACCTGTCTAATCCATTACCAGAACAATCTTCAGAATTTGTAGGTCAGATAGAATGCTTCAGAACCCCAGCCAAGGGAGATTTTTGCTTACTAAATAAAATAAATAAAATAAAATAAAAACTCCTTAGCCAGATTATCAAACTCCTTTTCCACGCAATTACAATGTACCTTTCCAGCAGTACTGTATGCTATTCCCCCTTCCTCAACTTTATATTCAAGTCAAACCAGATACTTCACAATTCCCCAAATATATCCTCCCTGTTCATCCCTCTCTGCCTTTGTCTCACATGTATGTTATGGGTTCCTGACTCTCAATCTCAGCTTGAAATCCTTCCCTTTAAGATAAGAGTTCATACCCTAGGGCCGATGGATTTTTAAAAAATATAATTTCATATTTCAATAGAATTGGTTTCTCTATAATCCTATATGTTTTAAGGGAAGAAAGAACTAAGCATTCAATAAGCACCTACTATGAACTGGGCATGATGCTCAATGCTTTACAAATAGTATCTTACTTGATCCTCATAACAGTTCTGGGAAATGAGCAGTATGATTATCATCATTTTATACTTAAGGAAACTGAAACAGACAGGGGTTAAGTTACTTGCCTAGGGTCACACAACTGGTAAGTGTCTGAAGCTGTATTTGAACTCAAATTTTTCTGACTCCTGGTCCAATGCTCTATCTTCTACACTATCAAGCTTCCTTTCAAAAACATTATTCTAAGAAGGTGTCCTTAGGTCTAATGAGATTGCCACTCATGTTCATGACCCTAAAAATGTTGATTCTTTATACTACTTATACCTACCAAAGGCCATGAAATGGTAAATGAAATACACTTAATAAATTGTTTGAAGAATGCAACTAAATTGTGCCCACTCTGTGTAAGGGACGACTTTGTAACTCATCACTCCTAAACTCAAAAGAAATATGTGAACCCAAAATAAGAACGTTCAGGCTATTGTTCCAAATGTCTGACATTTCATAATTTAATTCTATCTCTTAAATGCTACATCAGTGCTTTGAGTTCATAATGAAACTATAGAGAACATACATTATGCAAATTTGAAAACATTACTGAAGTAAAACTACTCTTTTTTATAGCACCAGAAAAAAGCAATACTAGTGCTTTCCATGAAGTAAAACTACTCTTTTTTATAGCACCAGAAAAAGCAATACTAGTGCTTTCCAACAGTCTTAGAAATACTTATTTTTGGTTTCTATAAAATACATCTATTTACTTTTTTGCAAAGACAAACTCAAGAATTCTTCATGTTATAATCCAAGAAATAAATGCTCTTACTCTGGTCAAACCTATGTTCTTTAACTATATTGAGTGCCAAGATACTTCAAGCAAGTTTTAATTTTACTAATGTGTTTCACTTCATCTTTGTCTTGGCACAACAGTAATTTAAAACGAGGTGGGGATGGTTAAGGGAGTTTTCAAAGTTGGGAATATATTATATGCACAGTCTGAAATGAAGAAGAATGGAACTAGACTTAGTATTCCTTCTCTCCAAACCTCAATTCTAACCATCCTATCTTAGCTTTCTTCCATTTGGGGCACATAGAGAGAAAGTAAATTTGAAGTATGCATAGGGAGAGGGGAAAAGAAGAAAGATGAGGGAATGGAAAACAATTTGTATGATCCCAGAGTAGTCTAAACCTATCTGAGAGCAGGCAGGGCAGAGCAGGAGAACCACAATTGAAGCCACTACAGGAATGAGTATCATTCCTTCATATTCATACCCCTCCATCTGAAATCCTGGTTTTTAAAGTCAGTCAGACTGGACAAGCTTCTCAGAAGCATTTAATCATTGGTAAGTAGAACGTTCTTTGAGGTTCAGTTCATGGGCTGAATGTTACCTTTGTTTTGTCCTATGACAGACAATAAGAAATCTGTAAGCTCTGGGAAGGAAAACTGTGTAGGAGATGCTGCAAGTTCCATTACCAATATTGACAGGGATGAGGCACAGCCCAAAATCATCACACACCCTACAACAACATGGGTCATCATTTTCATAAGGAGACAAAAGAATTTTATCATGATTCCCTTAAGCAAGAATGTTATATCTGGCAACAATAATAATAATAAAGAATGTTCTTATTTGGAAATAATTAGGATCACAAAATAATTTTTACAAGTTTCAATTATCCACTTACGTGAAATATGTATAACTACTCAAGATTCAGATCAATGCAATTTGATAAGGGAAATGACTTCAAAAAACCTTATTTTATTTACAATTTGAAATACTAAATATGTGAATACACAAGGTCTGTTTTTCCATTATGGAATGAAATTTACTTCCAAAGGGAAAGAAAATAGATGCCAATATGTGATAACATATGAAGGCAATGAACTCTTCTTGAGGCCCCTTAAGCAGTAGAAAGAATAGTTTATTTTCACAGTAATACATACAAAGACCTCTCTTTGAACTCCACAAAACCAAACAGCAGCTATAAATGATGGCTCAACAAATAAGTAGATTAATAACTTTCATGAAAGAGTGATTAACCTCTGAAAGTGAACTTTGCAAAATATCATTATTCTAAAGTTTTATTTTTGTATATCATCATAGGTTTGGAAGGTACTTTAGAGATCATATAGTCCAATCGCAGTTTAAAGCATTAGTATCCCCAAAATATCCTGATAAATGGTCACATAACCTCCACTTGAAGGCTGTCATTGCGGGTTAAGGGGGTGGGGAAAGAGAGGTCAATGAAGTCACACAGCAATTCTAACACTATCCACATATTTTTTGTATCATATTAAAAGAATTCAGAACATTGTGAGGAAATATTCTACATAGAGGTGTAGAAATGGTGACTTTGAAAGAAATCTAATGCTATTACTGTTGTTGTTGTTTTTAAACTATTGGCTTAACAGTAACTACGCACAGGTTATGCAACCTGGCTAAATGTTGCATTCAATTACCTTCCCTGCAAAGAGGAGACCAGAATACTTATAATCTATAAATGATAGTTCTAATCTGAAAATATTTTAGACTAGCAGATTGTAAAATAATCTAGAAATGTCTCTATTTTTTCCCCCTTATTACAGGGTTCCTCAATCAACAAGCCTTTATTAAGCATATTGGCAGCTGGGTGGTGCAGTGGATAAAGTGTTGGGCTTGGAGTCAGGAAGACTTATCTGGATGAGTTCAAATCTGGCCTCAGACACTTCCTACCTGTGTGACCCTGGGCAAGTCACTTAACCCTCTTTGCCTCTGTTTCCTCATCTATAAAATGAACTGGAGAAGGAAATGGCAAACCATTCCAGTATCTCAGCCAAGAAAACACCAAATGGAGTCATGAAGAGTTAGGCACAACTGAAATGACAGAATAACAAATTAACCAACTTACTATGTGTCAGGTACTGTGTTAAGGGGTACAGATAGAAAGATGAAAAAAAAATTAAATGGGTTTCCTTTAAATGAAGGGAGACTACATGTACTTATGTATGTAAATTTGGGAGAGAAGAAGCACTAGAAGCTAAGGGGATCACAGAGGGTTTTTTTAGAAGGTGGCTTTTGAGGTGACCTTTAAAAGAAATCAGGGACTCAAGAACCTAGAACTAGAACTATTGTCCCCTAGTCTCTAGGGGCAGAGCACATTCTCATCACAGAGGACAGCTTAGTTTCTGCCTTTAAACTCAATACACAGTTCTCAGGTCTTGCACTCTTCTTCTCATTACTTCTATACCATGAATCTTGCAAAGAGAGCTTGTGTTTTGATACTGTCACTGATACTGCTCCCAATAATGGCACAACACAAATCATTATTTCATAGAATCTATGAGTGTCAGGGTAAATTGACAACTCCCTCACTAAACACTTTAAATACATATCCTGTCATAAGACATTTTAACAGAAAGGTCAGAAATGATTAACAAATAAACAGCAATTCACACTGTAGAAAGGATTCTCCACAGTAACATTGATCAAGTTTTACTCTTCCCCAAATGTGACCATTGGTTTAACCTGATTTGAAGGGTTTTCTTTAAGTATCTCTCTTCTCCATCTCCGACTAATGAAGCCAGGAATCGTTTTAAAATAATAAGACTGGGCACTGAGCTACCCTTTAATAGCGTGATAGGGACTCAAATGTATAGTGACTGTATGAGTGTTAAGATAATTTGCTTTATTATATAAATGGTCTTGCTCTTAGATTCAATAGCATCTGGCCTATTGATTTACCTCCGATTAACCTGCACCTTTGAGTCTATAATTTATGCTGGTCAGGAACAACTATATGGAATGCAAACATGATTATGCATTGGAGCTCCACACAAAGGAATAAACATTTCAACCGTGATTCAATCAACATTTATTAAGTGCTTTCTTATAGAGAGGCAGGACGACCTAAATGGTTTGAGGACAAGACTCACAGTCACAGACCTGGGTTCTAGTCCTGCCTCTGACACCAGTTAATGTGATCATGGGAGAGAGTTCCTTAAGCTCACAATGCTGCAGGAAATTCTCTAAGATTCTTTGGCAAACATTTGGGAAGGGGAGAAACATTATATAAATCTCTACAAAACCAATTATGATTGTTGTTGGTGTTCAGTCATTTGTGACTCCATTTTTAAATTTTCTTTGCAAAGACACTGGAGTGGTTTGCCAATTCCTTCTTCAGCTCCTTTTACAGATGAGGAAACTGAGGCAGACAGGGTTAAGTGACTTACCCAGGGTCACACAGCAAGTAAAGTATCTGAGGCAGGATTTGAATTCAGGAAGAGGAGTTTACCTGACTCTAGGCCTGGTACTCTCTACCTGCCCCTTCTAAGACTAAAACTTACAAATAAGTAGAGGTGATTTCCAGTACACATACAAAAGCACAAGTACAGAGTTCCCTATCCCTCTCCACAAAATGAATTGGGAAGCCCATTATATTCAAGCCATTGTGGAAAAAATATATATAAAACGAACCTTCTTCCCAAAGAGATTTACAAACTCGTAGAAGTAAAAACATGTACACAAAGACTTTAATAACCTGGGTTTCATATTGACAAATGGGTGGGGGGGAAGGAAAAGTTCTGCAGAGATTCTTATAACAATATGTTTTCATTATTAAGGACCACATAGAGTCACCACATTTGACACAATGATCTTGGTTATGTTTATAAAAGAGGCAGAAATGTCACCAAAGAAGAAAAAAGATGGAAATGCAGCTATATTATAACAAAAATATATGGAAAGCATTGGTGCTAGAGGCCAGAATTATCAGCATAGTGAGGTATTCAAAAGGTATCTGAACATAGAAACCTTTCAGACTTTAAAATATTTGAATTAAATTAAATAAGTGATGGTTTTAAAAATCATATTATACAGCAAATTCATTCTCTCAATATGTGTTCCAAGTTTCATACATAATCCAAGTTAACATTCACATCAAAGAAAACTGAAAATCTAATTAATTAGAGTAGTGTTAAGTATCTACTGTGCTTGTATTGGGTGGGATTGGGAGTGAGGGTTGGGGAGTACCATCATATCACAGTTTCTGCCCTTTTCACCCTCAGTTTTCAAGGGGCATATTAAGAGGAATGTAACATGTTTTCAGATAAATACATATTGTCTGTGTGTGCACGCCCACGAGCTAATCAGTAGGTGGGGCTCATATTGGAAAAATCAGGAAAAGCTTCTTGATTGTGAAGTCAGAAAGTGAAGTGCTTAAAATGTCAAGGGGAAACTCACTAAAGGTTTCTGAGCAAGATAAAGTTAATATGCTTGGTTAGTATCCAAATAAGTAGTAAACAGGATCCCAGATGAGGAACAAGAGAGGACCTTGAAGATCATTTAGCCCAACCACTAATTAATTTTACAGGTAAGGACACTGAGTTCAGAGAAGTTAAATATCTAATATAACAGCACACCAGTAGTAAGGTGCAGAACTGGAAAAGGAACTCAGGACTTCTGACTTAAAATGCTATGTTATTTCTATTGCACTAAGAAAATTATGTTCATAATTTAAGAGTCAATGTAATTGGAATACTAGTCAAGTAATGAGGCAGTGTATGACAAAGAAAGAGTTGGAAGGAACTCGAGAAAGAATTTAGTAAAAACAAACAAAAACACTTTTTATAGATGAAGAAACTGAGGCACAGAGACATTAAATGACTTACCCATGATTACATAGCTAATTAGCGGCTGAGCTAGGAGCAGAATTCGTGGCTCTTAACTCATGTTGTTTACCCTTATAGAATTTGTTGATGAATTAAAAAAAGAAATGTGAGCTAAGTGCTCATTTTAATGAAACTACATATGCATTACAAGAAATTTAATTGTTGCTAATTTGTTGAGCTATTAGGAAAAACCCAATTTTAATGCTATCTGAATGCCAGAAGAAAGTAAGATACCAAGAAGAAGCAATACATTTGCCCACACATTTATATAATTAACAGAGAATATTAGCAAGTACAAAGAGCCCTTTGTGTATACAGTTTGAAATTTGGGGCTGAATTCCTTAGCACCAAAGATAGAACACATTAGGACTCTGTAAGAACCATTTTCAAGAAATCTAACAAAAACCCGAGTTAAATTTTTTTTGCAAAAAAAAAAAAAGAATACCAATCTGTATAAGAGACTGACAAATATAACATGTTTTATGAAATGACCCAATCTCTGTCCCGAGACTGTATTAAATTATTAGTGAAAACTGCATACCAGAGACTGGAAACTTTCATGTGATTCATTTTACCAAATTTTTTTTTAGCCCAGTAGTCCCATTGTTCATTGTGTGTGACATATATGTAAAGACTAGACCTTCCAATACAAATGATATACCTGAATATTTAGGAGTGGAGTGAAAACATGGTGTAATGCATCTCTTCCCCTTGTATGCATGTTTAAATGTACAACTGAACAATATTTTCTTCAAGATTTTCCCTACTTTAAAAAAAACTGACACTAAAAACATGAGCTAAGAATAAGAACCCATCTTCAACTAAAAATGGAGTACAAGCTCTAACCACAGAAAGAGATGCTGAACTTCTTGATTTCAAATTCTAACAGTTCCATTCACAGAGATAGAAAATAGCACATCCTGATTCCCCATAAAGGTTGATATACACAACTGTCCCTCACCGCCCCGGGACTTTCAAACTTTTAGTTCCACAGGATAAAGAAACAATAAATGAAGTCAGCCAAAAAAGGAAAAAGAGGATATGGATAGCCCAACTCCAAAGAAAGCCAGTTCTAAGAAGAATGTTGTGTTGTCTTTCCTTTCATATCACAGGAAGATTCTGATTTTTGGTTAGCTACACAGAAGCCCAGTGTCCAATTCTAAATCTCGTAAAGAATCTTAACATCCCTAAACGGTACTCTTAACACTTTGAGTGTATTAAAAATGAAGATGTTTGCTGAAAATAAAAGAGACAGCAGAAACTAGAAACAGACGCTAAGGACTGAACAGTAACATCATTTTCGTGTCAAATTTTCTTCTTCTGGGAGAACCAGATATGATAAAAAAATTTAATCTTTATTCAAAATTTGATAAGATGCCACAGAAGCAAGACAGTAATTGAATTAAAAGTTGGTAAGAAAATTAAAAATATGTAAGAACTTAAAATAAATCTACATGACCAAAAACATCAGGTATTTTAAGTATGAAGTACAAATTTTAAAAAACAAAAGCTTTTTATTACATATTTTTACTAGGGAAGCCATTGGAGAGTTGCTTTAAATTTTTTCAGCTAGTAACTAAAACACAGTCCATTGTTTTGGCAATGTACTTCTAAAGGACAGAAGCTAGGTTCAAAGTCTAAAAGGATAGGTTTGGATTCAATGGCTTTTATGGTCCCTTTGAGCTACAAATCTATAATCTTCATTCCTGAGTCTATCAATTCTGATTAGTTCTGAGGACAGAGAAAGGTAAAACCAAATTTTAATTGTTCTCTATAATTAAAAATACCATTCCAAGTGGTTTCTAGTCTTTTTATCAGAATATCAGTTGGAAGCTCTATATGGTTTACTCTAAGAGAAAGAACAAAGAGTAGATAAACCTTGAGTTTAAATTCTATGTCTTCCACTAACAAGTCAATTGAACTTGCCCAATCAAAGCACTTGTGTTCTCTGTATGTAAAACTATTTCCTGATACTCATAGTTTTGAAAAACAGAAGGCATTATATAAATACAAGGTACAAGACTTATTTTGTCTTAAAAGAAAACTCACTATTACAATAGTCTTCTGGCCAAATGTACTGCACTTAGAGTGCGTATAGTATTATTCAAGGCAATGGGAGAAATGCACGTTTGGGCAAGACATATCTCTGCCCTCAAAGATCTTACAGTCTAGTAGCTTCTTACTGCTTTTTTTGGATGTGTTTTCAGCTTTACTATGTCTTTCCCCATTTCCCTACATACCAGTCTCATTTTTATGCATAGCTCTGGTTATGGTAAACTTATACTCAAAAATTCTCAGTGGTTCCCTATCTTCTAGTATGCAAAGAGCAAACTACCTTACCTAATATTCAAATTGTTTCACAATATGGTGCCACTCCCTTATTTCCAGCCTTGTATCATATTAATCCTTTCCATGCTCTCTATCCTATAGCCAAATGGATCTATTCTGTGTCTCTCACCAACCTGCTTCCCTCCTCAAAAAAAAGTGCTATGTACTTATCTATTTCCATGCCTTTGTTTATATTGCTTCTTACCCCAAACATGTCCCTTTTAACTCTCCTCTTACTGAATTCCTACCCATTTTATTTTAAAGCTCAACTCAACCACTACTCTAGAAAGTCTTTGATCACTCAGATATTACCAAGCATTTTGCTTTATGACTCTCTAAAGTAATTTTATGTTCTCTACCTTAACCTACACCCATAAGTGCTTTCTACTGTTGTAATGACCTCCAAGTATGTAAACTCCCTCCAATAATGTAGACAAGTAACACAGCCACAAACCTATTACCATAGAAATTTGTCTCTGGGCACTGTGAAGTTAAATGACTTAACTAGGAGCACACAATAAACACACATCAGAGTCAGGAATTGAACAGATCATGTATTATTTAGTTATTCATATTTGAATCTTATCAATTCTATATAAAAACAGGAGTTATTCATTATCTAAAACTTTATAATCATCCAAGCACCTGGCAGAGCTAAGAACAGAACAGATAAGCACTTAAACACTTAAATGAGAGAAGGGAGCATGTATGAGATATCATGAAGGTAAAAATCATTAGAATTTGGCAACAGATTGGATAGGGGGGTGAGACAGTGAGAAGTCAAAGATTACATTTAGGTTGTAAACCTGGATGATAACATAGGAGGATAACAGTACTCAATAGTAATAGGGAAGTTAGGAAGAAAGGAAGGCTTGTGGGGGAAAGATAGTGAGTTCAATTTTGGACATATTGACTTTTAGATTTCTATATGACATCCAGCTTAAGATGTCTAACAGGCAGTTGGTGATATGAGATTCAAGATATGGAGAAGAGGTTTTGACATACTTTGCAATACTCTGTGCTACAAGACTCAATGGTGGCTCTAGAGTTTCAGTTAGGCATTTTGATAATACTAAATTCGAAGAAGAAACATCATTATTTATTGATTTAATCTTTTCATCTCCACTGGGATTTTTATTTTAGTAGTGCGTACATGTGTAATCTGAAGGCTTCATGAGATTTTCATCAATTATTATGTATGCAAACAGTCTAAGCCCTAATCGTAGATATTTCTCTTCTCACTAGATTGTCAACAATTTGATTTTGACTGATGATGTACTCACTGAACATCATGGTCCTTTAGCATTTGTATTAAATTGAATTTTAATATACCCATGCCATGTTTCATCTGATTATCATTTAAACAGTTTCACCATGTCAGCAACTGACAAACTTATGCTTGGTAAAACACAAATCTGTAAACTGCTGATGTTTGAGAACTGGCACAAGACTTTCAACCCTTCCCATAGAGACAATGGCAGACAGGATTCTAATCACTTCTATAAAGTTTTTCCTCAAGTCCAATAACTTTGGTCTCATATCCTTTTTTTTAACTGAAGAACATAATATTCCACATAGTTGAGAGGTGAGGTATATATAGTACAGTGAGAAGAGCCTTACAGTTGAATTGAGAATACCTTACCATCACAGCTCTTATGTTTATTATTTGACATAGGCAGGTCATCTGAACAAATAAGTCATTTTGACTATTATGAATAACCAAATTTGAAAGACTCTATCTGCATCTAGAGAAAGAACTGGTAAGTAGAAGAATGTATAGAAATAATTTTACATATATCTATACCTATTTGTATCTAATGGTGGCCATCTCTAGGGTGGGGGGGCATGAAAAAAGAAAAAAAGAGAAAAAGAAAAAAAGAAATTTACATGATAACTTTGTTGTATATTTAAAAGGAATAGCAAGTTGTACTTAGTAGATTTGCAGTTTTACGTGTAATCATCATTTTTATTAAACTATGTCACAGAAATGCTTGCTTTATTCCATAAATTAAAATTAAAATAAATTTTTAAAAAAGGATTTGGAAAGGTTCCCTGTAGAAGGTGAAACTTTAGCTGAGACTTGAAGGAAACCAGGGAGACCAGGAAGCGAATACAAAGGACAGCATTTTGGGCACAAAGGACTTAAAGTAAAAATGCATAGAATTAGGAGATGAATTGTCTGAAAGGATAAATGTTAAGGAGGCTGGTATTACTGGAAGGCAGAGAAGGTGGAGGGGAGTAAGGTGTACGGAGATGGGAAAGGTATAAAGGGGCCAGGTTGTGAAAGGTTTTGAAAGCCAAATGGAGGATTTTATATTTCATCCTGGAGATGATAGGGAGAAACTAAAATTTTATTGAAAAAGAGGATAACATGATCAGTTTAACTTGACAGTTATATGGAGGATGGTTGGTGTAGTAAGAAACTTGGGGCAGGGAGATGAACCAGCAGGCTACTGAAATAATCTAGGAGTGTTGGGGACCTACACCATGGTGGTGGTGTCAGAGGAGAGAAGGGAGCATATATGAGATATCATGAAGGTAAAAATCATTAGAATCTGGCAACAGATTGGATAGGGGGGTGAGACAGTGAGAAGTCAAAGATTACATTTAGGTTGTAAACCTGGATGACTAGGAGGATAACAGTACTCAGTAGTAATAGGGAAGTTAGGAAGAAAGGAAGGCTTGTGGGGGAAAGATAGTGAGTTCAATTTTGGACATATTGACTTTTAGATTTCTATATGACATCCAGCTTAAGATGTCTAACAGGCAGTTGGTGATATGAGATTCAAGATATGGAGAAGAGTTAGGGCTGAACAAATAGCTCTGAGAATCATTAGTGTAGAGATGATAACTGAATCCATGAGAGCTGATGAGATCACAAAGTGAAAGAGTTTAGAGCAAAGGTATCACTGACTGCCCGCCAAACTCCAAAGCATAGCTTAAACTGGAATAAAATGTAATTGGAAAATGTTTAAGAAAATACTTTAAAATACAATGTAATATAGATAATGTTAACTTATCTTAACTTATTTTTTCTAAGTCCAAATGCCACCTGCTGAAATCTGACTTTACTTGGGTTTGACATAATTAGGATACAGGGAAAAGAAAAGAGGGCCCAGGACAGAGGCTCAAGGGAAAAACCATGGTGACAGGTATAGCTGAAATTTGGATGAAGATACAGCAAAGGAGACTGAGAAGTTAGTTGGACAGATAGGAAGAGGACCATGAGACAAAGGTGTCACAAAAACCTCAGTTTCCTCATCTGTGAAATGAGACTATTATAATAAATTATCTTTAAAATTCCATCCAACTCTAAATAACCTAATGACATAATACTTGGAAAAAACTGATAAGGTGTGCGAAAAGATAGATAAGCATCTTATATACTTTAAGAGTTTCTATCAGTGCATCGCAAATCAGATGACTTTTTTATTATTAAATAAAGAAAATAAGCATTTGCCTTAATATACCATTAACATCTCTATCTAACTTGCAAGGAAAACATTGATATTAATTCAAGTTTTTACTTCAAATGTGAAATGAAAGGCTTTATTTTATCCAAATCAATTAATTATTTTAGGCATCTATCATGTGAAAAACAGGTCTCATCTAAAAAAAAACTACCAGATCTATGTTCTCAAATGCAAAAATATTCATTTCAACATCCATTTTTTCTTAATTTAATCTGATGAATAAATAGAATTCATCATGTATTTATAAAGCATTCAACTTGGATGGCACCAAGCTTTATCTGTTTGAGTAAAACGGGGTAGAGAGAGACAAATATCTGGACATCACATAAAAAGTAGAGTTGTTCAGGGTATTTCAAGAGAAAAATAAGTGCGATTTCATATCACAAATGGGGCGGGAGGCAGGGGGAGGATGTGGAATAGAATAGAAATACTGTCACCATTGTTCAGTGTTCTTTCCATGCAGCATCTGAATTAGGTGGATCTTTTGCAAACTACATAAATAATGGAAGCTCTACTTCTGTAACACAAATGAAACCTGAAGTAGTAATGTCTATGAGGGAAAAGACAAGAGGGTCAGTTTTAAAATAAATATTTGTAGCCTCTGTTTATATTATATTTGAAAAATAGAGTTCAGTAGTACATTCATTTATAACTTATTTTAAGTCAGTCAACAAGCATCTATTAAGTATTCACTGTTAAAGGGACTGCGCTAAGTACTGGGAATACAAATACGATCAAAGCAAAAGACAGTCTCTGTCCTCAAGAGGGTTACATTCTAATGGGGAAGACAACACATAAAAAGGAGCATAAAAGAGGGGAAGGGTAGAAGAAGTTATGGCTGTGAAATACAGAGAATGAAGGATGAATGGTATGGCCCTTCCTCAAAAGAAAGGTTCATGGAAGAACTCACCGATGGGAGAAAGGGTGCACAGGGGCAGACAAAGGAGGAAGGTGAGAAATAGTAGCCAAGTATACAGAATAAGAGATGTTTTTTAAAACAAGTAAGTCTCTTAAAAGAAAATAAACTATATCTATCAGTAGACTTAGAATTTAAGCTCCATGGGAGGAAAGGAGAATTTCACTTCTTTTATTTGTATCCCCAAGCCTGACATACCACTTGCCAGGTGCATAGCAGGCATTTAGTAAATGATTGCTTCTATTATTGGAAGGATTGAGGTACCTTCCAATTCCAAAGTTTAGAATTGTATGATAAAAGGTGAAGTATGATTACAACCACTCCTGTTGAATCACTCTGCTTTGTCTTGGTGTCATGGATAGAGTGCTGAGACTTGGAAATCATAAAGCTGAAATGTTACACTAACCTTTTTGCTAATGAAAACATTCCTTAAGCCAAGGGAAGTGGAAGTAGAAGGGAAAGCAACGTTGTGTTTAGACTCGGCAGTGAAGACTTTACGGCTATTATTTTCACAGTTTAAGTTCTATAGCATCATTTGCCAATTAGAATGAATTTTTGTCATGAAGGACCCAAAGCTAAAACAGGGATTTTCCTCTAATGGTCAGAGCAGTAATTCCCCTATAACATACCTCAAAGGAAAGAGAAAGGGGGAAATCCTTTCATCTCTTGTACGTCCTCCTCCTAATTGAGTACAGGGTCTGATAACATGCAGGACATACTGAAAAAGGCAGGCTCCCAATTAACTGAACATTTATTCTCTCAGATGTCCCAGACTTCCCTAAAGGTCCCTCCTTTTTCTAGTACTAAATTCCTCTAATTTAGTATTATAAATTTGCTGCCTCCTCTTTCTGTGGGATTCGTTAGTTGGCTTTAGTAGACAATAAAGTTTCAGAGGTACATAAACAAAGTCTGGTTATGCTCTGTTACCCGCCAATAAGTGATGGTCCACTCCTGAGCTGAGTGTGTGGGGATCATTAAATGGAATGCAAACCCACAAAGAGCTTCCAATATACAAAAAATTGTCAGAATTTTGGTTATTTCTTAGTTCCTGGAATCAGTTTTATCCACTAGCATGTTTTTCCATTGTTATTCGTATCTTGGACAGCAAGTCATTTAGTCTAACTTCTTTGAGGATATTCAGCAATGCTTGGGGCACCCTGCTATTTTACCTGGAGAAGTCACAGCATTTGCAGCTGAAAACTCTTTCAAAAATGCCCAGTCAACTCTTTCAGGGAGAATAACCTGATTCTGGTCACTAGTATAGTCAGTAATGTCCAATGTAAACTAAAGTCAATAGACCAAAGAACAGGGAGGGAAGGAGGGAAGGAAAGAAGGGGGGAGGGTGAGGGGGGAGGTGGGGAGGGAAGAGAAGGAGGGAGGGAGAAAGGAAGAAGAAAAAAATGCATTTTCTAACAATCATATTGGACTTTCCCCAAGTGGCTACTTGGCATCTCCTTCATAAACTACCAGATTTCTTGCCAGGTCCAAAAGCTGTCCTTTGCTATAAGAATGAAAATTAGTGGCCAGTATTCTGAAAGAAGATTCAACCTGACTTTCAATTTCAGTCCTGCACAAAGAGTAAGAAACCTTGGGCTCACATACAGGACCTATTAACACAGCCTTTCCAGTTTAAATGTGTATTGTCCTTTTCAGTCTTAGTGTTTATACCTATTGGTAATGATGGTCATAATATAGTCATAACTGTCTTCAAAAAGAAAAATAATTAGAGACAAGCACTCTAGCAGGAAATGGGGGAAGGGGGTAGAACCACAAGCACTGAAAGCATATAACATCTTGGAGTCCACTGACCCCTTCAATCTGAATGGCACAATTAAAAAGAGACGACTCTCAGTTTTGCATTGATAAATTCCAGGGGATAAAAAGTGAGGAGCTTTCTCCAGAAATGTACTGAAAAATTTCCTAACTACATATTTTTCATACTTAAATATTATACAACAGTTCATGATGGAGGACAGGGGAACCAAAATTAGATTACTGATAAAAATGGAAGATGACCATCAATATAACCAACTACTCCACTGCTACCCTCAACATACAGAAGTGCTCTGCTTCTTTCCAGGCCCCTTATTATGAGTTTCCTTCCGCCGTTCCTGCCCTATTAAGGAGTTTTCAGTCTAATTAATTACTCTGGTATGAAATCACCAAAAGCTCCTGCTCTTCCAGGTACACATAGGCTCATTAGCATTACATTTAATGAATGGATTATCATTTTAAAAAAAATCTAAAGAAATAAGATGTTTTCAGGTTTTGGAATCAGTCAGCTAATATAATTTAAATACTATGTGACAAGGTGTGAATACATGTTTCTTTAACTATAAGAATATGTATTTTGAAAAAAAATACAGAGAAAATCACTTTAAAAAAGGAAAAATCAAATACTAAGGGCCATAGCCTTTTTGAAAGGTTTGCTTATTATGAAGCCCTAATTTAGTGCATTTTGCTTAGAATAACTGTTCTGTTAATGACCAAATTACAAACAGAAACTGCACTAGGTCAAGATTTGCTCAAAAGAAGAAATACTGCAGTAGTGAATTATGTTATGCCTTCAAAAGATAATTAAATATGGCATATTTTCAAAATTTGGAGCTTCTGAGAGAAATGGTTTTAAAAAAAAATATTACAAGCATTATCATTCTGAAAAAGACTGCGTTTGAAAACTACAAGTAAAATAAATGTGCCAAATGGATTTAAATCTTGTTACCTAGAACATTACATTTTGTAACCATAACCTACACATTTCCCCTTTTCTAACAACTTACCATTGTGCAGTTAGTACATTTATCCTAAGAAAATTCAACAGAATAAAACTTAAATCATAATGACAGTAGAAGTTAACTACTCCTTTAGTTTAACTGTCATTTGTAATAAGACAGAAGTCAAGAAGGATGATGGCCCCACTCGAGTAGGCTATCTTAAAGGGAGAAGAGCAGCTCCAAGATTGAGATCAAAGGACAAACAACAACACTTGTAATAATAGAAAGGGAAGTGATATGGTTATAGATCTAAGCACAGGGCAAGGTAAAACAGGAAAACCACTCATATTTTTTTTTACTATACTAATCATTAATCCAAATTCAAAATAAGAATAATTCGAATACACTCATGAACCAGAAGTTTCTTTTAAAGGGAACCCAAGCTATATTCTCATAAATAATAGAATTTACTACATAATAAGGGGAAGATACTTCAATATTGTATATTCAGTATTTATATATTCTGTTCTTGTGGATTATAGATACAATGAAAACTCTGGCTCCTCAAGAAAAATCAAGAATATTTTTAAAAACAATATTATTAATGTCTTACTTCAGAAATAAGACATTTGGCATGAATGACAGGTATTAGAAAAAAAGTCACTTTCTACTTTTAGTGATAGCATCACAGCCTTGAAAATAGACATTAACTCTTAGACAAGTAGTCACCTTGAATAGCAGAGAATCCGAATTCCATTTATTTCCCACCACTGACCAGTATACAAGAGTAAGTTAGACTGGTGAGAAATCAAAATCTATGTGATAATTTCCCTCTGGAATTTATTAATAAAACTGAAATATTACATGCTGACAACAAATTCTCAAACAAAGTTTGTTTCTTTGAAAATCAATTTTTTTTGTATCACCAAGACAAATGGAAAAGTACTACATTTTAAAGCTATAGGGTAAGTTATCAAACTAATAAGATATTATATATAAATATAACAGTTTGTATCTGTGTATGTTCACACACCTATAATAACATTTATTACCTGTTCTTGCCTTTCCAGCCACTTGTCCACCATGGGATGACTGGCACTCAATGATGAGCGAGCATTATCTCTCTGAAACTGGTTATTCCAGTTACTAGTATCCCGTGGGAGGCTTCGGTAGTTTTCATCTTTCTATTCCAAAAGAAACAAAAAGTGTCTTGTAATAAACCAGGTCTTGCAAATTAACACTGCAACTGGTTTTTGTTTTGTTTTGGTTTGGTTTTGATAGTGCACATACAAAACTCCACAAATACAAAATATGAATTAAAAGATCAGACAAAATCAAGAAATAAGATCTTCTAAGTTACTTCCATAATTGGGATTCATTTGGTCCTAATTAGCTATTAAGAGATCTTAGATACCTGTATAATATAGCATTCTCTGCTTACTTCTTCTCAAGTTGTAAGACTACAGAACCATTGGAAGGTGGCTATCACAACAGAAAGTTGTCCTAATAACTGTACATACTAGAGTGCATTATTAGGTACTTGCACCCAACAAACGTAATCAATTAAACAGACACATTAAAATCCTACTGAAATCAATCTTGTCCTTCATAGTGCCTTTCAAAATATTTATGAAGAAAAGAAAAAATGCTCATAGAATCATCTTTTACAATATTCTCCCTAATTTTTTCTCATTGATTATTTCTCTTCTACTCTGTCTTTGTGATCTTTTACAAGTCACTTGATCTCTTTGGATCAGAGTCTACTCATTGATAAAATGAAGGCATTTAACTTAATGATTTAGAAGGTCTCTTCCATCTCTAAAGGCCTGATTTTGTTTCCTATTTCAGAACCATAATTAGGCCCTGAGGTCTTTGTAAGCATGTCTATGTTTTTTTCTTGTCATATATATGAGCAGCACATTTTGGGGAACAGTCATGAATAGTATCTTCTTTAGCAGAGGAACTAATTTAGATGATGAGATGTAGCATTCTGTAGAATACTATTTAATTATTAGTAAGTGCTTCTGCATATAAGAAAATTTACATATTCTTTCATGCCCCCAGTACAACTAATAAGTCCTATAAATTTCTTGGAATCAGAACTTAATATTGAATACCAAGCACTGAAAGCTAATTTTCATTATTCTGAAGGAAACTAAAATCAGGGCATACTGCAAGGATACAATGACTAAACTTGAATTTTCCCTGCAGTGCAGTAGAGGAAACCATTGGCTATGGGATTTCCCAGTCAAAAAATTCCCACCAAGTGAGAGATCTGTTACCGGGAAATGATTGCTAATATCCTTGTTGGAGGTCATAGCACTTTTTGAATCAAGTTTGAGTTATGTAAACAAAGACTTCAAAGGTGAAAAAAATACGGCGAGGAGTAGTGTGCTTAAATATGCTTTAGTGCAGTAGTGTGCTTAAATTGAACAGGCAGATTCTAGAACACCGCGAAACTACTTTGTAATCTACACTTAGACAATATGTTTATGAGGTAGGTACTGTAATTATTATCATCCCCACTTGATAGATGAGGAAATGCCTCAGAAGCATAAATGGCATCTCTATATTCACATTACCAGTATGGAGAAAGATGAGGTTAAAGGATAACTTCTGACTACAAGTTCAGTTCTTTTTCCAACTTTATGGAAGCTAATAACCAAAATGCGTAGTACCAGGGAGAAATATAAATGGACTCTAAAAGTATGGAAAAATTTATTCATGATGGAGACATAAAAGGATACTGACAGGATCAGACTACGTCAGGTCTTTAATGTCATGGAGAATAAACATTTCTTCCTGTAGCATATATTATAATATGGAACCAGAGACAAATACCACAGAACACTGAGCTGGATGAGAAAATGGTTCCACCCAGTGGCAGCATTGACTATATTCTTAAACACATGTGCTGTGCCTTCTTCTTTAACTCTAGAGTAATTTGGGACTTACTAGAACTCTCTTGCTCATGAAAAGAACATGATATTACAGTATGAGGACCAGACATAGAATAAGAATCCCTAGTTCAACAGTATGCATAATGACAAACATAAAGTGGTGAAATTTAATAAATTAAAAAATGTAATGCAAAAAAGTTAAAAAAATCAGAACTCAAATCATTGTAATGACCAGTCTTGATTGGGAAACACTGATGGCGATGGAACATATCACCCTTTCCTTAACAGATAGGTAGTAGACTCACGGGCATGATGCATATGTTGTTATACTATTTCAGGAAAGCACAAGCCATGCTTCACTTTACTCTGATCATTCTGATCTCCTATACAGCCTCTTCATGAACCCCTGCCACTCTTTCCTGACTGCTATATAGGTTCACTTTCTTTTCTCTCCACCTCCCTCCATTTTCTGGAACTATGAACCAAAATCCAATAAACCTGACATGGTTCAACACTAGAGAGTGTCAAGATACTCCCTCGTGGCCTCTCTTACCATCCCTTTCAAGACTAAATTATCCCTGCCTGGACATCATGTGTATGTATTATTTTCATTACTGGAATACAAGCTCCATGGACTTAGTCCTTTACTTTTCTATTTGTTTTCCCAGCATTTAGAGCAGCACTTAAAATATAGTAAGCACTTAATTGATGATTTTTTTTTCAATCATATACTATGAGGCATGATCAGAAGGGCAGGGGTAAGGTAGAGTGGTAGCGTTCGAAAATAATGCATTATAAGGACCAGTAAGGAGAGAGAGAGACAGAGAGATGGAGAGACAGAGAGAGATATGATATAAATATAGATAGAGATGATATAGATATACACAGACTTCCTTTAAGTCCTAGTTCTGCTAAGACTTACTAAAAACATTCATTAACCACTTGACCTTGGAAAAGCATCTTTTTTTAATCTCAGTGTTCTCATTTTTAAATTGGGAATAATAATATGTCAGTTGCTTACTTCATAGGACTGGTAAAAGGAACAAATGAGATAATGGATATGAAAGTGCTTTCTTGTGTTGCTTTTTTTTCTTTTTTTTGGAAATAGTATTTTATTTTTTCAAATTACACAATAAGATAGTTTTTAACATTCATTTTTTTTATAAAATTTTGAGTGCCAAATTTTTTCTCCCTTCCTCCTATCCCCCTTCCCCCAGTTGGCAAGCAATCTGATATAGGTTATACATGCGCAATCATGTAAACATATTACCACACTGATCATGTAGTGAAAGAAGAACAAAACAAAAGGGAAAAGCCATCGGGAAAAAAAAAAGGTGAAAATAGTATGTTTTGATCTGCATTCAGATGCCACAGTTCTTTCTCTGGATATGGATAGCATTTTCCATCATGAGCCTTTTGGAATTATCTTGAATCACTGTATTGCTGAGAAGAGCTTGACAATCACAGCTGATCATCACACAATGTTGCTGTTACTGTGTACAGTGTTCTCCTGGTTCTGCTCACTTCACTAAGCATCAGTTCATGTAAGTCCTTTCAGGTTTTTCTGAAATCCACCTGCTCATCATTTTTTATAGAACAATAGTATGAAAGCATTTTCTAAACCAAATCGCGCTGTGTTATTGTTGCTGTTAATTATGAGTCGTGAACTTTGGTTACTAGGAGACTTAAGCTAAGAGCAGCACTTTATCATGAATATTTAAAACACAAGAAATGATGACTGAATTTGTTAGCCTTTTTTTTTTGAATAAGGAGATTAAGAACTATTGAGACTTCTGTAGCAGAGGTGATTTTTTTCCTTTAGTAGCTTCATATATCACATTTTAACATTATTTCAGGGCCTAGCATTTTGGTGATGTCCACATTTCCGGCTCAATGTTTATGATGCTATATTGCTTTTTTGTATCCCCGGTGCTTAGCACAGTGTCTGACATACAGTAAGTACTTATTATTAATTGATTGATAATTACACTTTCTCATGGAAATTTGGAAAAAAAAAAAGGTGGATGTTTAGAAGATCTAGGGAGACTCTGTTAACAGGAACTTACTTTAGGGAAAATACTGTGAATGAATAATTCACTATAACTATACAATCATAGAACCAGGATAGGTTGTATGGTTCAGTGGAAAGAGCAGTGACAATGGAATGTGAAACCTGGGGCTCAAATGTTACATCTGACACTATTAATGTGATCTTGGGTAAATCCCAGACTCCTGAGGTCTTAGTTACTTTTCCTCTAAAATTTGAAGGTTGGCTTAAATGTCTTCAGAGGTCCATTACAGCTCTACATCTGGGATCTTTGGATCATCATTATCCCAGTCAAAATAAAATATAATCACAGTATTCTAAATAAAGCTACCAAACATCCATGGTATAACTAAGCAATCATATTTCCATCTAAAGAATGTGCTTTTGCTCCATTTTAGTCAGAGAGGTTATAATATACCAGATCATAGGTTTAGAGATGGAAGTTACTTTAGAAGGAATCCAATCCAAAGCCTTCATTTAACAAGAGAGTAACTGGGTCCCAAGGTCACACCGGTAAGGAGCAGAATGGCAGCTGAACCTAAATTCTCTAATCCTAAATCTATACCATGATAAATAATTAAATAATTCTGCGCTTCACAAAAAGGCTCATTAAGGCAGCTACTAATGATAAATAAAAAGTGAGTCCTATAAAACAGGATAATCCCATGGTTTCAGATTTATGGAATACAATTTTATCCACAGGAGTAAGGAAGATGTTAAAAAATTTAACATTAGCTCCGACTTAGCAAACATGAAAGTTCCAATAGATTAAAGAATAAATTGATTGCTTATTACATTATAATAATAGTGTTAGGAGTATTACATCACATTTTTACTCAGTTTTAAATTTGTTTATGTGTAAAAATTAGTCATTCAATTACAGTATGAAAATTATTAACAAAGGTTAAAGAGTATCCTTCAAATATTCTAGCAGCTTGTTCTAAGACTGGACATATTTTCAAAATTATCAGCACGACTACATGAGCAATTTTCATCTCTGCTAGAAATTCAACCATATTTACTTTCAAGAGAATGACACTACCATGGATCAACTGGTCACAATGATGATTCTAATTTTGCAATGAGCTATTTTCCCAGTTATATCCAAAGACTCTTTAGTAGTACACAGCCACAAACAGCTAGGATGAGGCATCTGAATTGTACATACTAAGCAAGGTCTGAAAATAGAGCTGGCATGTATTATTGTCCATTGTAGGCTTTGAGAATTTAGACACATGAGACATCACCAAGGTGAGTAGAATTTTCTAGTACAAAAAATATTTACATGTATAAAAAGGCATACTGGAAAGTGTCCCACCTTCATACTGAATACTACCCTCTAGTTTATACTGCCAACCTTGCCAATTGTTAAGACTTGTAAATGAGCCTGATCAACAAACACTCTTAACACTCTTACATCAATGTACAATGACATTTATTTTTATCACATTTTGTACAAAAAATGCTTGCAATTAGTTCAGTGAACATCAATGTTTGTCTCTGTTTAAAATGTTCAGATTGGCATAATAGCTCTGCTTACTTTTTGTTTTCCTCATTCCAAGTACATGAATTAGGAAAATTTAAATGGTCACAAGTAACAGAGATAATTCATGGACATAATTTTTAGACAGCATTGTTTCTATCTCATCTGTGCCAACTATGTTATATTCTTAATTCAAAGGCAACAGGAAAAAAAACATTTTAAAGATTTAACTCAGCACTTTTTACCATACTAGCTTAAAAAATGAGCATGAAATAACTTCATCCTGTTAGTATATTCAGAATTTCTAACATAATATGTAACAAAGTATGTTTTCAATTTAGGACATTAAAACAGAAAGGGAATATAGGAAATGTTAAATGGAAGAGAATTAGAATAATCTCTAGGACATTGTTGTCATTTTGGAGGGGCAAAAAAGCATCCGTTAGTGAACTGGTCACTAAAAACTTTGGGATTTGCTGCTCAAATCTTCCCTTAGTTCTTTGCATTTGTAGTGGTATTTCCCACCCTCTCCTCTACATAACCACTTACAGAATGTGCTTTCCTCTGGCTAGCCTTCATTAGGGTTCCCCCTCTACCCTGAGTCTGACTAGGAATATCAATATACCACAAATGTGTGTGTGTGTGTGTGTGTGTGTGTGTGTGTGTGTGTGTGTGTATCCTATCCTCTTCCTTCCTAACAATGACACAACAGCTGTTACAATCTGCCACTGTCTTTTTTTGGGGGGTGGGGGTGGTAAGGAGCGTGATGGGGGTGGGGAGAGTGGTAAAGGGAGGCACAGACTTGTGATTTTATTGATACAAGGGACTCCTAGTTTTGAAATTCCCTCCATCAATAAAAAGTGGCAATCCATCTATAAAATAAAGTCTTGGAGAGTTGCCTACGGCAGTGAGAGGCTAAATAATTAATTCATGAACATATAGTTAACATAATGTCATATGCAGGACTTGAACTCAGGTCTTATTCACTCCAAAGAATTTGCTCAAATACCCCATGCTTTCCCTACTAGATAATTTCTCCATCACCTTTAAAATGACACAAACAGAACCCTTGCTACTTCTTATTTCTTAGTCTCACAAGGCCTGGGGCCCTCAATCAATAGACAATAAAGATTTAGATACTCACTAGCTCTATGATGCTGGGCAAATCACTTAACCCTGTTTGCCTCAGTTTCCTCACCTGTAAAATGAGCTGAAGAAGGCAATGGTAAATCACTCCAGTACCTCTGCAAAGAAAATCCCAAATGGGGTCATGGAGAGTCAGACACAACTGAAACGACTCAAGAACAGCAAGCACCTCCTATGAGCCTGGCATAGTGATAAGCTATAGGAACACAAATAAAAAAAGAAAGACAGTTTTTGCCCACAAGAAGCTTATAGTCTAACAGAGGAAGACAATACACCAAAGAAAGCATAAAAAGGAACAGAAGGAGACCCTCCAGACACTCAGGGAGTCAAAACCAAGTACAGCAGCCCATGACTCTCTTAAATGCCTGAGCCCTCCATAAAAGGAAGTTTTGGAAGGAGCTTATGACCCTACCCTCCAGCCTTCCAATCAGAGGAGAGAGACAACTGTGGGTGCTATGCAGATGCTGAGTCTCAGAACTGAATCACTCCACATGATGTTGAGATTTCAGGTGATGAGCTTATTCTGGAGGCAAAACCAAGCCAAGCAGCTCTTGGAGGAAAGTCCCCTCTACTGTGATCATGAGCCAGGCTTAGCCATCTTCCTGGTGTGTTGCCTTCTTTCCCTCAACATTTTGGCAATTAGTCTTAGAATTTATTCAAACTGACTTTTATGTGCAAAATCATTACAAGTTAGACTAATGTTCCCACCCTCAACCTATCACCACCATTATACACAAAGGTTTCCATATTTTTCGGTAAAGATGTCCAAAAGTAGCTAATATGTGCTTTTTTTGTATGCTCAGTAATCACACATCTCTATGTCAGAGAATTGTGCGTGTGCATGTGAGTGTGCATGTGTGTGCGTATGTGTGCGCATGCTCACATGCATACAATTGCACCAGGTACAATCTCCCCAAAACTTAACATAGGTCAAAAGACCTTAAATTCACAAGGCTCTCAGAATCTGTAGCAGTAAAACACAGAACCACAAAGACTAGGCTTATTAAGAAGTAAAGGTTTCCTTGTATACTCCAGCCGAGTGTGCAGACATGACTAAAGGGAAAATTCCCCTTCTTCCCATGGAGGAAGTTCCAGCCATAGCTTAGAGACTACTTTGCCATCACACATTTTCCTCTCCCTGAGTAACAAATGACTTACTAGGGAGAGAAGGGGGCATTACTTAGCCACTCAAGGGCAGCACTAAAAATGAGAGCTACTATTGATGCTATATTTTTTAGGTCTCCCTGTTCATAAAAATAAAAACAAAAACCTAGTGAGGAAAGAAAATGTAACCATTCTTATTCCCATTTCATAGAGGAAGAAATGGAGGCTCAGAAAGAAAAAGTCACTTGGATATGACAATACAGCTTGCAAAGAGAGGATACCCAACTGCTGTTAACTCCTAAGTGCAGTATGTTTGTACGGGACCACATTACAGCATAAATCATTAGTTACACATGGATAGGTGGCTATATGCAAGTATAAAATCATCAGAAGAAGCAGGACTAACCTCATTATTCATGAACATTAAATCCCCCTGAGTTTTAGCCTAATGTTCCATTATGCATGGCTGCAAGGAAATTATAGGTAGGGATTACATCCTGCCCCATCTAACAACAATGGCCCTTTCCCATCATGCTATAAGAAAGATAATAATATTTTCCTCCTACTCCAAGGTCCACTTGATGGTATCTGTTAAGGGAGGGGGAAAGATGATACTACTAGCACCCTGAGTTGGAAAGTATATTTTAACTATAGAAACAACAGTGTAAAGATAACTGAAATATAATACTTAAAAAAAATGTAATGGCTTACATAAACATTTGTGCTAGTCAAGGAAACCTAACTGCCATCACTCACATGGATTCTAAGAGAAAATAAATTCTTATTTACAAATGCCCAACTTACAAACAAGTTTTTAGAATTCAATTTACCCATAAATTTAAAAACCAGATATGCTGTGTGAAATTTTTGAAAAGTACGCTAGTATGATGCGCATTAATATTATTTGCTATACCTCATATATTCCATTGTATTCACGTGTCTATGTTGTTAGCATTTTGGAATTAAACCCTTTTTTAAAACTTTGCAATTATGATCAGTGAGAATTCATGGAAAAGAATTCCGTTTTCTATTTTCAATTTCTATGTTCATTTTTGCTCCAGAAAAGTCCCCAATGAAGTGGATGTTATTTCAGAGTCTATACTAAAAGAGAGAGTTTAAATTGGTAACTATGGCTCACATACACATATATAAAAATCCATCTGCACACTAAACAGAAATCTTCCAAAATAAACCAAAATTACATTACAGATTCAGTGAAGCACTAGATCTTGCATTACATCTCTTCCCTACCTCTTGAGGCTAGCCTTATCTTCTGAAAGGAAATATTGCAGTTTATCCATCTTCAAATACCTAGAGCATGGACTTGAAAACATTCCAAATAATAAAACTGATCCAACTTAAGACAAACAGAAAATATGTTTTGCTAGGTAGACTATTTTAAATGTCCTTTGCTGATCTATAAATCAAAGCCCTCTAAAAAGGAAGAATCAAGTTCAAAAGACATTCTCCTAAAAATGGATTTCAAATGACACATAGAAGTTTACTGGCTCACATCGTTTTTTCTTAAACCAGTCCAGCAACCTACCCATTTAAAAAAAAAAATGCAGGCAATAGAACTAACCCACTATTTTAAATATTATCCCACATGCTGCATAAATCATCACTTACCATGAACATGTGAATATTTTCAAGGAGATTGATTTTAAACCATTTTCATAAGCCCATAAGATAAGCGAAGAAAGAATGCCTTCATTACTAACATTGAATTCCACTGGGTTCCAACCTAACGCTCTGAAAGTTTTATGCTCTGTCACACACACTGTGCGTGCTTAACACATGCTTACTGATTAAATGACTGCACAGAATAGGAGTGACAGGTCATTTTCATTCATTTACTGCTCCAAAATTTAGACATCATAATGGACATTGACATTACTTATTTTGATTAGAGCCTTCTGAAAATGGCCACCCCTGAAGTTCAATGAATGAAGCTAATCTAAAGAGTCACTATCAATTCAGGAAAAAAGGTAAGGAAAAGCTAAAAGGCATAGTTATATTTCAACTCAATCTCCTTATGCATACAAAGTCCCAAAATTCAGCAGTTTCATTTTACATAATCTTTAATACATCATCATTACAAGACTAACATGACCAAATGAAACAATTAATGAAGCCCAGAATGATGAACATAGTATTTTGCAGTTAATTTAGTCATATCCACACATATGAATAGTTGAAAAACAACTCTCTAAGCAGTCTAAATAACAGATTTGAAGTCTCTCCAAAGCTCATATTTTTGTACATTCATGGACAAAGATAAGAAATACCAACTTTTCTGAGATTCTTGGTTTTCCCTAAAATTTTCCATGTAATCCATGTAATTTCTTATTTTAGAAAGAATTGTGCTAAAGCATACACTAAATGAAAAAGGGGGGAAATTGTTTTCTTTTTTAAAATAACCTCTATGAAATGCTTACCTAAAAATGGATTTGAGTAATGCAGGAAGAATGACAAAGTCATGGTACCTTGAAACCGGCAGGGCACACGAGTGACTGAATGAGCCAAGACCTAGGTTTGCCACTTGAGAGAAAATTTTAACCACTGAGCTTGGCCACAAAGAAAGGATATAAAAGATACCTCCCCTCACTTCTTTGCAGAGATGGGGAAGGTAGTTATGAACTAGACTCAAGTAAAATAAGGTCAAGGAAGACTCATCTTCCTCAGTTCAAATCTGGCCTCAGACACTACTGTGACCCTGGGTAAGCCATTTCACCCGGTTAGCTTTAGTTTCTGTAAAATGAGATGAAGAAGGAAATAGCAAACCACTCCAGTTTCTTTACCAAGAAAACCCCAAATGGGGTGACAAAGAATTGGTCAAGGTTGAAACAACTAAACAACAACATATATAATATACATACCCCCCCTTCTCTCCCTTGACTTAGGTAGAATGATGATGTCATATAAGGAGAAAATTCTACTATCAATCAATCCAGGGAAAACAATGACCAAAACAACAATTCTCACTGAAAAGAAGCAATCAATGAGCTAATGAAATGAGATCTAATAGAACTTTTATGACAGTAACCAGCCTACAAATGATTATTTTAATGAATAATTGGAGGCTTCGAAAAGATACCAATAATGAATTACAGATTTCCATCACCATTATTCTATTATTCTTGTGTTTTCACCAGCTTGATTTTCTTTTAAACAAAATAAAAATCTTTTTTGTTTGCAAAGAGAGCTTAAACTTTTGAATTTAATGCTATAATCAAAGAGAAATGCAGAAAAATGTTTATCCAGGAAAGTCCTCTTTACATCAACAATTGTAGGTAGAAAAATTTTTCCCAGGATTTAAGGTTTGAGTTTTTAATCATTATGCTATACAGTGTAATGTTCAAAGTGTTTTTACACACTTTTGAGAAGTCACTTTTGTCATGAGAGCTTTAAACTAAAACTTGTTTCCCATTTACCCCCTTTATTACACATGCTCAGTGACCTGTAGATCATGGAATTACTTTTAGATTAGTGAGAGACTCAGGAGTACTGATCCTGCCAGAAATAAGTATTCAATTTGAAACCTCCTCGTACACAGAGGTACACAGGGAGAATTACAATGAATTCTAGGAATAAGTTTCCTGTTGCTATGCTTCACAACACGAAAATCTCATCTTAATGTGTCACAATAGTAGAATCCGGTCATCTGGGTTATTTCACAAACTGATATGACCTGTTGCTTGACGTGATCAGCTATTGTGCCTAGGAATGTGGCTCTGGATGAAGGCAGTATGATTAAAAAGACCTCTCCTCACATTAGGATATTTTAGTCCTGTCTCCTTGGTAGGGTTCTAGTCAGTTAAAAAAAAAACCCAGAGGTCCAAGTGAGTTGAAGTAAAATAACCTCACTGAGTCTAAGATTCCCTCCCAAAAAAAAATTCGTAAAATCCCCTCAGAACAATTTCACTGACTCAACTCCATCTTCCAAGAAAAAAAAGAGGTAACCCAGTCAGACTAGAAATGTCAGCAGTCAATAGAATATATTACAGTCAGAGAATATCTTGTTCAGCTCACTCATTTTTCAAATAAAGAAACTGATTTCCAGAGAAGTTAAGTAGCACTAGAAAACTTATTAGAACCATCTGGCCAGTTAGTTAGTGGCAGAACCTTCTCTAGAGCCCTTATTTCCTGATTGAAACTCATTACTTCAAAGTAGCTCATTTTTACTTTTTAGTATCCCCAGCATTTAGCAGGATGCCTGGCACACAGCAAGTGTTTAAAAAAAAATCCTTATATACTGACTGGCCATTTGATTCCAACCTTATACTCCTAAACTTCTTTGTTTATAGTCCTTTATTTTTCATTAGGAAGTAATTGAGCAATACTCCCCTGCTAGCAATACTGACAAAATGCTACTCCATTCTATCTCCCATCATACTAACTCCCTAATACTACTCATCTGTTCTTATCACCTCCAATCTCATCTCTATTCCTCTCTAACCTTGCTTTTCTATTTACTAATGTATTTCAGGTTGATTTTTGAAATTCTTGCCCTGGTCTCAAATTCCATATTTGTTGAAAGCTGGCCTGGCCCTGAGACTGTCTCATGCAATCCTCTTCATTTCTTTCCTTCATTTTCTCTGACTCAAGAGTCAACTTTTCCCTGAGAGTCAAGAGGAAGATGCCCGCCATGCTGTCTTTCAGACCGTCCTTCTACCTCTATTCATCAATAACATTTCTTCTTTGGAAGTTAACAAAAATGATTTGCAGCCCTTTCCCATTATTATTACTGACATCTGCCTCCCTCCAGACCACTCTCTCAACTTCCTCATTGACTTTAACACTGAACTAACAGACATCCTTTCCAATCCATCCTTCATCATCTTCCTCAGAAACTTAAATATTTATGTAGATCATCAAACCCTCCACCTTCACAGGTCATGACAATGTCCTTCTCTATCCCACGATAGATACGCAAGGGCACATCAGACTTCATTAGGTCTCAGAACCACATGACTACTAAGATCTGGACTTTAAAAAAAATTTGTTTCAATCATACAAAACCTACCTTCTGATCCTCCCACTCCAATTGAGAATAAAAGAAAAACAAAACCTATTATAAACATGATTAGTCAGTCAAAACAAATTTCCACGTTGGCCCTATCACACAGAGACAGACAGAGACAGACAGACAGAGAATATCTCATCCTGCATTCTAATCCTCTATCATGAGGTGGGCAGCATGTTTCATCATTAGCCCTGGTATCATGTTTCCCCCTTGCTAGAAATCATTGTCAAGGAGATTGCTTCAGCTTTGGTACTTAACACCACCTCAATTGCCTCTCCACCATGACTGGAGGGCTGGAGGATGGAGCAAAAGACTTTTCCCAAAGCTTCCCTTTACCGAGTGCTCAGAATTTTACAATAAGCAGCTCTCCTTGGTTTTGACTCTAGGAAACATCATGCCTCAAGAGTCAGGTAACCTCTAATGCCCCTCCCCCCTTTTCAGCTTCCTTTTGTATATTGTCTTCCCCCATTAGAACGTAGAAGGCATGGACTGTCTTTCTCTTTCTAAATTGTATCCCCAGAACTTGGCACAGTGCCCGGCACATAGTAGGCATTTCTTGATTTTACTGTATTGTTTGTTGACTTTATGAAGCTTATGACCTGCCAGTTCCATAGGCATGGAACTAAAATTGAGATAAATTTTAGTCAGAAGGGAGCTAAAGAGAGAAAATGAAAGCCAACAGCTGACAAAGGACCAGAATTCAAGTCTCAAATCTTAGTAAACTATAAAACTGTGAACCTTTTCAACCTTCCACAAAGTTCCCTTATAGTACTTCATAGTAAAGGCTTTTCACACTGAGATAATTCAAAGCTGGGGTGATGCAAATTTGTGTTTTTCTCCCTATGAAAGACATGAGATTTGAGTAATGTAGGAAGAATGACAAAGTCATGGCACCTTGAAACCTGAAGGGCACATGAGTGAGTGAATAAACCAAGACCTAGGCTTGCCACTTGAGAGAAAATCTTATGGTGATGGCATGAAGGTACCACACAAAGTAAAAAGGGAATAAGCCTCTCTTTGTGTCCCTATTTGCCGTCAGCTCAAAGAGAGTAAGACATCTGCAAATTTGTAACACTAAATTAATTTTTGAAGGGCACAGTGATTTTTCCCCCACTTTATACAGAGTAGGGCCAAAGCTTGAATACTAAGCTAATGCCTACAAGCAACCTTTCTAAAGCACAAAACATAGAAAATAACACTTTGAAAACTGCTCTGTCTTTCTGGTTGTGAAGTTAGGCAACCTATAAAAAAAAATCTCATTTTGTGTTTTAAACACATAACCAATGCATGCTGCCAAAATTTTCTTTTCTTTTTTCTATATTTCTAGAGGTAGTCTCCTCCAGATTCAGCAACACATATCTTAGTGAAAAGACTGGGTCAAAATATTTGTAGAGATGGAAAGGAAGAAGGAAAGAAATTCACACATTTATCTACTCCTAATGACAACTCCCTATAATATCATTCTTTTATATTCTTATTCTACTTATCTTTTCATTTTTCCATTCCAAAGATTTCTCACCTCAGATTTTTGTCAAGACAATAAATATTAATGTTATCTTCAAACCAAGACAAGGAAATAAACATGCTCTTCAAAATAACCAATCTAGCTACAAATGTAAGTTAAGTACTTTTATTCTCATTTTCCCTGTTTGTTTGTTTTGTTTTGTTTTGTTTTGTTTTGTTTTGTTTTGTTACAGAACTGTAATTTCAAATGGAGGAAATGCCAGTTCCAGTGTGATATTTTTGTGGAAATTCTTACTGGCTTAGTATAAAAAGACTTTAGTATAAAGATCTGAAAACTATATTAATAATTAAACTTCATTAAAATCTTCCCTTTAAATTAGAGTACACTTCCTTAGTTATATTATGCTTTCAAGTTCAATTTTGGGTGTGTAGAGACATGTTCACCTGTAGAAAAAAATCGTTCACTACCTCTTCAAAATTTAAATTTGCCTTAGTAATTAGCTTACCCTTCAATATGACTCACTCATGGAAAGTCCTCCCTCTTTATATTCAACTAGCAGCATAACATATTAGAGCTGGAGGAAACCTTGGAGACCACCTAGTCAAAATCCCTTTATGGCCAATGGCTGAGCCAGGAACAGATGCTCGATTTCCAGTCCAATTTTTTCCCCACCACTACACTAATCTATCTTCAGACACATAAAGGAATTGACTTACAGGATGATATATCATAAAATTAAAGAAAATAATAACACAACCTTCTAAGAGCATTAAGCCAACACCCTGCCCCTTTCTCCTATCAGCTTCAAAACCCCATCTCATCACCCAGAACATTACATCATATTTGCCAATTCTAGAAGAATGTTTTCTGGGCAGAATCATTACTTTTATTCATGCTAAGCCTTTTGAAACTTAATAAATTGTGATTCCAAATAACTTCTTAAAACATAGCTAAGAAACTTGTTTGAGAAATCTCTAGTAAAAGACCAGGAAGAAATCTCAGTGAATGGAAATACAAATAGGACTCCTTCACCCAAAGCTGGTTTTATACCATGTTGATAATTGGATCTAGCAATTAATAATGAAGAATTCAGTAATAGTGAGAAAAATGTGTTCAGAAAATTTAATAAAGAAATTATTGGAAATTTCTCAAATTTTTATTAATAAGGGGAAAGCATATCATTGAATCAGTAATTTATACCACAAAAATTTTAAAAGTAATAGAAAAAGAAGTATTCACATAACTCATTTCAAAACCAAAACTGAACTACATTAACATCAGTGTAATAGCTTAATTAATACATAATGTTGCAAGATAATACTAACAAAACTGGAATATTTTCAACCAAGAAGAATATAGTTCTCTTTGTCAGCATGACAGATTTTTTTTTCAATAATACTAATATATGTCACAATTTCTAAGAGGGAACATAATAGCCACAGTAAGTTTAAAATTAATGACTCTAACAGAAGTGTGGAGGGAAAGACAGTTGAGTGGTGATACATCATGCTTGAAAATTCAAAGACTTTGCAAAAACCCAAGGACAGTAGGCGCTGTGACTCATTGATAGGAAAAACTGAAGGAGCTTCTACTAAAGGACATAAGACACAACAAGGTGAGTAGAATCCAAGAACATGTCTCTCCCAAGGCTTTGAGGTGCAGGGCTCCATAGTATAGAATCCTGTATGTATGTGAAGCAAGTGTTCTACATGATTCACAAATCCAACAAAAAAGCAACACCAATCCACTAGACTCCCTATCCTGCTACCTCTCTGGCTGTTAGTAAGAGTAATGACATGGAGAAACACCAACATATCCTGTTCTTCTCTCATCTCTATAAAGTAGTTTCTAGGTCAAAACATGATTTATTTCAGTTCTGTGGCATCCCTGAGCACACAAGTAATGAGCATAGCTCACAGAGCCTCAAACAAGCAACTGCCACTAAGATCTGAAATAAACAAATTAAAGGAAACAACGAAAAGAGGAACAAAGTAGATGGTACTAAATAACCAATAATGATGCAAACTCAAAAAGAAAAAGTCTAACACTTGTAATATTTGCTGTCTATGTGCTACCATTCCATCTAAACAATATTATTATTACAGCTGATATCAGATAACATGGCACAACAGACAGAGAAGTGGCCTCTGGGGAATCCAGGCCCCATCTCTGATATATCTTGGCCATGGGACTTTAGGGAAGTAAAACAACCATCTCAGACCTCAAGTTACTAACCTGACTTAATAGAAGAGTTTCCTTCCCAGGTAATTCCCCATCCTATATTTCTCAAATCACTGATCTAGTTTCTTTTCCTACTGTAACTGATATGGTGCTTTATGATTTACAAAGTGCTTTGTACACATGGTGATTCAGTCAATTCCTCTTATGCTACCCTATGTCAACATACTCCTAAAATAGAATGGAGTTATGTGTGCCTTGTTTTTCCCTGCATTGCCCCAAATGTACAAATGATATTAAATTAGTTTCGTGTAATAATACACAAAATCCATGCATCTTTCATTTGTGTAAAGGGGACATAGTTATAACCTTAAGAATATAAAAAAGTAGGTTCCCCCAATATGCCCAATGAATAATACTTGAGAGGGTCAAACTTACAAGCATAAATTTTTGTATTTAAAAACATGAAAGCTGATAAAATTCTGGAAATTGTTGCAGAAAAAGCAAAGACCTAAAAATGCAATTACTGTAGACTTCAAGGTAGAAGATAAGAGAAATGGAAAAAAAAATTGTTGCTGCTTTTAGACTTCACCCACAATTTTATTGATGTTCATAACTCCCAATGGAGAAACCAACTTTACCAATTCAAACTGGCACGTGTTCACCAATTTATATCCTTGAGAGTTGCCTGGGGTACTGAGAAGTTATTTGATTTACCCAAGGACATGTCACCAATGTATCAGACATGGCATTGAATCCAGGTCTTCCTGGCTCCCAAACCATTTCTCTCTTCACTATAACCATAATGCCTCCCTAGTAATAGAAATATCACCTACTTAACTTCCCTTAATGGTCTTAAGTAGATTTACAATCTCATCATACAAAAGCAGAAGGGTAAAATTTGTTTTCTGGACATCTATCATATAAAATTCAAACAATGCAAGGTTAACTACAAATCCATTTCTCAGTGAGGTTTTCCTTAAATCTATCACTGCATGAAATTAAACTCAGCAAAACATCTCTTCCAAAGACAATATGTCGTTCTAAAACAGATGGAATCTTTCCATCCCATGGTTCTGATGATCACTATGGCTGGCAGCAAGGCTAGCCTCACAAATAAGTGTATTACCTTTGGCAGCCAATTGGTGATATATTATTTGCAAGTCAATAGTAAAATGGAAATTCTGAATTCATTAGTACTTTACTGGGTCATCATACACATTATGAGAAAAAGCTAAAAGAAGAGGGCAAAAGATAAAAGCAGAAGAAGGGAGGATTAGAGAGTAGGAAAGAAGAAGAAAAAAATACAATAGAAAGGATATGAGAGTATAGCAGTTATAGAACACATAAGGGAAGTATATTAATAGCTTCTTGCCAGAGAGCTCTGGAAAGTTAAAGAAATCTTCCAAAAATGGACCAAAACTTTCCATACAATACTGAGCCACTTCGGAAACCTGATACCCTATGGATAATGCAATGATTTAGCTTGCTTCACAAATGGTACGATTTGCTGTAAGAATCAATGGAAAAGCAGGTAGCAAGTGAACCTCTGCTAAAAGTTATTTTAGTTAGGAGGGTGGTAAAGGGTTATTCATGGATAGGATTAACTTTATGTCTCTATTTCTAACTAATGGAACTGCCTGATCATCAATAGAAAATGAAGTAGATGCTCTATAGAAATGTCTTTAATCTTGGGCACCAATAACTCTCATATTCCTAGCATGGCATGTAGAGAGAGAGTGGGGTAATAGACTGAGTCAGATTTGGGTTGGAATCCCAGCTTCAATAAGGCTTCCACTAAGCCTATCTGAGGCTTTATTTCCTCATGTATAAAATTGAGATAATTTCTTTACTACCACTCTTATTTTGAGTAAAGTGCTTTGTAAAATGTATAGCACTGTACAAACATGAATTAATGTAATTATTATTATTACAGACTCAAAACATTTTTGATGAGGGAGAGAAAAGTGTAAATAAATGCTACTGAGGCACTCATTTCTTCATGATATCTATTTAATCATAGCTTCTACCATGACCCTCAAGATTACTGACAGCAGTTTGGAATACCTCCAGCCACCATCATCTGAAACAAGTGTCATAAAGTTCTCAAAACAAACAAAAAATATATTCATGTTAATATTAAAATGACCTTATAAGATGCACATGCTTTTCTGTGGGGGCACACGTTAAAGAGAAAAATCAATTAAAAATAAAAACACCACGTTTGAGTGGTAGGAGGCCAGAGGGGAACATAAGTC